>NC_087188.1:8738734-8741234 GCF_035594125.1 Scylla paramamosain
GTTATAGTGGTAGTTAAACGCAGTATCTGTAATCCGTAGAGTTTATCTTAGAATTGCGTTTTTCATTTTTGTCGTTTCAGAAATTTTTAGTGGTATTCATCGTAGTCTTTATGGCAGCAGCTATGGAAGTAAGGTAGTGATTAAATAAGTAATTAAATATGGTAACTGCTCCCCGTAGAGTTTTGTAAGAGGTGGTAGCTTTTCCCGAGAGTTCGCTATTACATCAGTAGTCAATTAGTAGGTAAAGTAATAGCAATTATATTAGTAGTTACAGTAGTAATTACGAAAGCGGTAAAACTGGTACTGAAATGCGAAAGTTAATGTCCGTAGAGTTTACGATTAGTAATGAAAAGTGGAGGGAGCAAGGATGTACACATTACTGACTGCTAGTGAGGGAGGAAATGAACAGAGAAATAAACGAGTGAGTGAGGGAGTGAGAAAGGAAGCAAGAGAGAGGGAGAGAGGCAATGAGGGAGTGAGTGAGTGAGACAGCACCACAGAATACTCACAGCAGCCTCCTCGTCACGCAGCAGAGGGCGGTGGTCAGCATCTGTAGGGAAATAAAAGGATGCGTTACCGTCAAGGGTTTTGCAATACACATTCACTCACACGAACATTTTCTATCGTCCAAATAACATCCCCCTCTTTTCCGTGAGGGTTTGCCTGCCTTTAAACTCTTACTTGAATGTCAAAACGTTTCGAAAGAGTTCAGAAACGTTCGTCTGATCTACAAAACATTGATTCCTAGCCGCAAGAAAATAATCACATACAGAAAAAGCTTCCTTCGTCTTATACAAACGTCTTCCATGGAGATCAAAAGTATTCTACAGCTTTAAGAAAACGTTATTTGGCACTCATCTGTTGTTCTTTAATATGTGAAATGTTAGTTTATAAGAGGAAACTCAGACCTGAAAATTTATTATTGATCATAAGGAGATCATTGCATGCCAGAAAGGAATGTCCTCTATAGATCAAATTTTTATCGGTATTCAAAAAACCTTCCTCGCTCTTTTAAAAATAGCCTTCCACGGAGGTCAGACCACTCCCTGGAAATCGGAACATTCCTTATCTCTGTGCAACGTTTCTTAGCGCTGGAAAAACGTTTCAAGCCACTCACCGCCTCACAAACCAACCCACGCATAATCTGACCATTGCTTTCAACTCTAATTGAACTGCTAACCTTCAGTCCCTCTTCATCCTGCGCTCTCTCTCTCTCCCAGACGAAGGATCTCTCCTCCATCTCATCTCCTCACACACACACACACACACACACACACACACACACACACACACACAGGCCACACCCGTCCCTCCCTGCCCTCCCCGGAGACTCCTGTGTTCCTCGGTCCACAGTAAATGCACCACAGCTTGTCCTCTTCCCCGCCTCCTCGCTCCCAAACACGCCCGTCAGCCTCATAAAGATAGAGTGACGTTTCCCAGCTCCCCTGCCCCCGGACACCCTCCTTGCCCCTTACGTCCTCTCGCCCAACGTCCTTCTGCCCCTCCCTAAGGTTACCGCCGCCGCCCCGCCCTCCCTGCGTGCCGCCGCCGCCCTCTGGCTCGGTCCGCGGGTGAGTGATCGCCGGTGATCACTTCACTGATTCCCGAAAGAACCTTTCCGAGGCTGGCCAACGCCGTGTCCGGAGAATGTGTTGAGGCGGGGCTTAGGCGGGGCAGGGCGGGGCAGGGCGGGGCTGGCTCGGTGGGGGCACGGGTGGGATTGAGGAAGAGCGGGAGAAGCAACTTTCAAGGTGTAGGACAAAAGGACAGTGGGAACAGGACGTGGAAATGGGTCACGCTGTGGTAGAAGAACGGAGATCAGAAATAAAGTAAAGTATGAAAAGTCGAGTACTTAGATGAATAACGCGAAAAAAAAAACGCGGAAATTAGGTCACGGGGGAGAATGGCAGCGCTAAATGTGGGTCAAAACGATGGGAGGGTCAGAGCCGAGGGATGGGCGGGAGGAGGGGGAGGTCATCGGGAGGAGATATGGGCGTGGTGGGAGTATGGGTGGAAGGGGGTGAGGGGGGAATAACAGCGGGAGGCATGGGTGGGAAATCTAAAGTCTGTGGGAGAGAGGGCGGAGAGAGGGAGAGGAGCGACCAGAGTGACTCCCAGCCGTGTCGTCCCTCCTTCCTAGGGCGCAGTTTACCCGAGTTGGTTTTATGGGCACCGGCCGCTGAATCTTTTAGCTTTTTCCCTGCTTGTCCGCCACCTGCAGCTGAGCCACCTGCGCCGCCCCCTGCAGGTGTGGTCAGGGGCAGGTGCGGTTAGGGATGTAGTTGGAGGTTGCTTTGGAAACTAGTGTGGTTAAGGGTATGACAGGGAATAGTGTGTTTGAGATGCTTAACTTTTAGTGTGGCTATGAGTTCGGTGTGGTTTGGGTCATCTCTGCAGGTGTGACCCCGAATGCGTTGTCAAGCACAGGTGTTCCCGGTAATAAGTGTAGCGATCGTCCAGGTATTAAAGGTTGAGGGCAGGTCAGCCAGCGTGTAGGTGT
>NC_087188.1:8746234-8753734 GCF_035594125.1 Scylla paramamosain
TCCTTGACCGATAACATTCTACCTAACTAAAAATTCAACTTCCACTCCCTTTAAACATCCCAGGCATTCCTTCCCTTCAACATTCCCCTAACATTCCTTACAGTGCATCCTTATGACCACTATCAACTCTGCTGACTTGGGGACGAAGCAACATCTTGACTAAACTTTGCCCTGATCAATAGGTGAGGGCAAAGACAGGGAGTGAGGGAGAGAGGGAGAGGGAGAGGTGGGCGTGGCAAGGGGAGGGAAGAGAGGGAGGACAGGACCCTGGGTGTGGCTTAGGAGGGAAATTAGCGGTTTGACGAAGGTTCAACAAAGAAATGGGCGTGGTGGTGATGTGGTGATGAGTGTGGTAGGAAAGGTGAAGTTGTGATGAAGGATAGTGATAAGTGGTGAACATGGTGGTGAGTGATGGTGGTGATTGTGATAGAAACATACTGAAGTGAAAGTATAATGAAAGATGGCGAGGATGCAAGGAGTGATAAGGATGTGATGATGAATAATGAGGGTGTGGTGAGGATGTGACTGTAGTGAAAAAAAAACGTGATCACGGAGGATTAAGAGAGAAACCGTTGTGATGAGAGAGAGAGAGAGAGAGAGAGAGAGAGAGAGAGAGAGAGAGAGAGAGAGAGAGAGAGAGAGAGAGAGAGAGAACGGTGGAGGAAAGAAAGAAGGAAAAGAGAAAGAGCAGGGCAATGTGAGGTCAATGTGGTGAATACGCTATGTGGTGATGAATATTGAGTGGTGAGGGTGGTTGAGTGTAGCATTAAGACGTGGCAGGTGATTTACAGGTGATTTCACATTCATACTTTATTCACGTTACTCGCATCACGTAAATTACTCACCGCAGGGAATGAAAATCTTGACGTGCAAAGTAAAAATGATGAAAGGGAAAAATTACACGAAAAATGGATTGTTTTCTTACGGGCCGACCTCCACAGAGAGAGAGAGAGAGAGAGAGAGAGAGAGAGAGAGAGAGAGAGAGAGAGAGAGAGAGAGAGAGAGAGAGAGAATGTGTGAGCAATGCCACGCCACAAGACTTCAACAACAAAACATTTCTTGTCATGATTTTTATCCAAACAGGAGGACGAGAAGAGACGGGCGGGACGGGAGGAGGCGGGACGGGGCGGGGCGGGGCGGGGCGGGGCGGGAGGAGGAGGGCGGTGCGGGGCGGGGCGGGGCGGAGCGGGAAGAGAAGAAGAATGGGGCAAGGAAGGGCAGGAAGGGGAGGAAGGGGAAGGAATGGGGCGAGGGGGAGGTAGGAAATCCTTGCTAGAGAAAGACTTGAAAGAGAGATATTGTGCTGTTTTTCGCCCCGTGACTGAGAAAGAGAGAGAGAGAGAGAGAGAGAGAGAGAGAGAGAGAGAGAGAGAGAGAGAGAGAGAGAGAGAGAGCGGCCTGTGTAAAAGAAGTATTAAAATTTTTGGAGCGGTTCACATCTCTCTCTCTCTCTCTCTCTCTCTCTCTCTCTCTCTCTCTCTCTCTCTCTCTCTCTCTCTCTCTCTCTCTCTCTCTCTCTCAACACACCTGTCCTTTCCTCTCCTCTTTTCTTGGTTCCTTTCGTCGTCACTTATTCTCCAGTATCATGTTTCTCTCCTCACCTGCTTGTCATCATCATCATTATTATTATCCTCATCTTCTATTACTGTAGCCTCATTTATCTCACATTCTCTCCTCACCTCATTCTTTTTTTCTAAATATTATTAATTACCTACTCACACCTTGGTCACTAATTCACTTATTCACTCAATTAATCAGTCAATCAATTAATTTTAGTGTTATCATAATTTGTATTTGTATTCTAATTTTTTCTTATCTTTCTTTTTCCATTTCGTCTTATCTCACTAAATTATCATCAATCATACACGTGTTGTTATTTACCTCACTTCACCTCACTCATTTTCTCACTCACTCACTCTGTCCAATGATCCCTCCTACACCCTCATTCACTATTTCACACCCTCACTCAGTCCAGGCATTGATCCTAAATATTCACTCACTCACTCGCACGTTTAATGCCACGCACTGAATCACTCCTCGCCTCATTCCTCTCCACCCGGTCTGTACTGTCGCCTCATTCCTCCCCATTCCTCCTCGTCTCCCTCCTCGTCGCTACAGCCTCGCAATCCCACGTCGTTTTTCGAATCGTAAATGTCGTGCTGGAGATTTGTGCTTCGTGTTTCGTCTTAATCTGCCTTTTGTCCAATGTTCCTGAAGACTTTTTAAGGATGAGGAGGAGGAGAAGGAGGAGGAGGAGGAGGAGGAGGAGCACTTTGGAATCAATACCTAACTCCAAGTTACGCTTTCCTTAATGTTTATGTCCTTTAAGGGAGAGAATGAAGGCAGAGTTTGTTTTATGGTGAAGGGAGGAAAGAAATGGAGCGTTGATTTAAAGGAGGAAAAGAAGGGCGACGTATTTTAGGGGAGAAAAGAAATGGAGTTATTTTTTACTTTAAAGGAGAGAAAGAGGATGTGATTTTTAAAGGGGGGAAAGTAAGGGGGAATTATTTTTATTTAGGAGGAAGAAAGCAGTGGAGAATCATTTGTAAAATAAAGGATGGTTATTTCAAGGAATAATTAGAGTAAGAGGGAGTTATTTTTAAGGAGGTATAATTCTAAGGGAAAGTAAAATCAATGTTATCTAATCTCTCCTCTCTTAAGGATTTTCAAAGAGGAAAGAAGGAATGGTGTCATTTTGAAATTAATAAAGGTTTCCTTCATCTCACGCCCTTCACGCTCTATTCCTAACCATTTCTTTGCTAGACATTGTTTTTTTCTTATAATACCAAATTTTAGACTTAATTTCGTACTACAGTGTGCGGAACAGTTCTGTAGTAAAGGAAAGAAGTAACTTATTTTCTCTCTTACGTGTGTGTGCGCCTATGCAAACTGGTATTTTTTTTTTTTTCATAAAGCTGTGAATGCTAACAAAGGCCACAGCAATGAAAGAAACAAGACACCCACATTTGGCATAGAAAGTCGCTTATTGTCACTTAAAATGTATCAAGCATTACATGAATTTTGTAACACGTTGAAATAAAAAAATAATATATGTATAAAAAAAGAAGTTAAAGAGAGATGAAGAAATATTAAAATAAACACCACATTGCAGTAAACACTCTCCCTTAATTTCCTCCTTTAAGAGCTTTTTAACCCTTTCACTGAGGTAAGCAACAATTCACAACACTTGAACAATGCATGAAATCTTTATAAGCACGTACAAGAGAGGGATAAAACAATAACAGACTTTGTAGTTTCTAGTCCGTGTAAGGTTTGGTGGTGACTGTACAGCAAGAAGTAGTTAGTCCAGTACCAATGAAAGAGTTAATTAAGGAACACACAACCTTAATATAACTTCATTTAACAATCAAAGTCCAGAAAAGTGAAAATCGTCGTTTTATCCTTGTCTCATACTCGTCTCACACTCATCTCACTCTCGTCTCGTCTGAAGGTTCCCGGAAAAACCTGCCGCCTAGTGAGATTCATCCTTACATCTTGGTTTTGCCTTCAGGAGCCTAACCATCCCTCTCCCCCCGCCCCTCCAGCCGCGGTAATTCGTCCCTGGTCACTGAGGTCCCCCAGGTTACGTCAGGGACCACCAGGGGGAAAAAGGGTTGTGTTAAGGGGGTGAGGGTCGCTTTTATGTCCTTTGTAGTCTTTGTAGTTTTATTTCCCTTATACGTTCTTTTTTTTCTTATTTTCTTGTGTTTTGTTTTCCTATCGTGTCATTTCCTGGTGTTTTGTTTTCTGTCTAGTTTCTCCCACTGACTTTTTCTTCCTTGTTTTTTCATGTTTTTTTCTATTATTTTATTTTCTTTATGCCTTCATGTTTTCGTTTTGGTTCATTTTCCTTCACTTTTTTTTTATTTTCTCCTAGCCATATTGTTGTAATATCTTCATACTTATCCACTTATTACTTTTCATATTTTCCCTCTTGGCATATTTTTTTTTCTCATACGTTTACTTTTATTTTCATTTTTCTCATATTTTTCTAACATTATTTTTTCTCATTTTCACACCCATTTTCATATTTTCTCATTTTTTTCCAGACATCTTATTTTTCTCACATTTCTTCATATTCATTCCTTATTTTCCACACTTTTCCTCATAACTCCTTCTTCCTATCATACATATTTCCTTATTTTCTCATCATTTCCTCCATACTTTTATATAATCCTTTATATAATACTTTATAATCCGTTTTTTCCACTATTTTTCCCCTTTTTTCCATTAAGTACTGAAGATAGGGCGTGTATAGTTGGACCGCATTAGAATAGTTTCCTTTTTTTTTTCCTCACACTGGCAAACTTCCCTTTATAAAACCTTTTTCCGCTATTTTTTCCTTCATTTCCAATTAAGTACTGGAATAAAAAGTGTGTTTCGGTGGACTGCATTAAAAAGGCTTTACTTTTATGTATCTTTTCTTCTTTTCTTTCTATGTACTTTCCCTTACACTTCCAAAACCCGTTTATAATTCCTATTTCCCCTACTTTTCCCTTTTTCCAATCAAGAACTGGAATGAAAAGTGTGTTTAGGTGGACTGCATTAATATGTCTGCCTGTGTGTGTGTGTGTGTGTGTGTGTGTGTGTGTGTGTGTGTGTGTGTGTGTGTGTGTGTGTGTGTGTGTGTGTGTGTGTGTGTATTACGGTCTCTATGGGCGCTTAGTCTCTTGGGATCTTGGGGGGTTGGAATGTCAAAGGCGCAAGATCACATACCAGGTCACGTGCTCTGTGGTCACTGTGGCCTCGTGGGTGCCCTCCTATTTATAACCTCCCGCGTGGTGTCTGTCGCTGACCCCTAACCTTTGACCTTATGTGAGAGGCGCAAGGTCATAGAGAGGGGAGTGAATCAAAGGGCAGAGAGTGAGAGGAAGAGGGAGAAAGAATGTCAGAGGGAAGAAGGAATGAGGAAGGAAGGGAGGAGGATAAGAGGTGAGGAAGGAGACAAGTTAAGAGTTGGAAAGAGTTAAGAAGTGAGGAAGGAGAGAAGAATGTGAGAAAGAGGGGGAGGGAAGGAAGGAAGGAAGAAGAGCAGGAAGGAAGTAAAGTAAGAAGAGGTGAAGAAGGAGGCAGGTAAAGTGTTGTGAAGGAGATACGAAGGAGTGGGGAAGGAAAAAAAACACTGAGGAAGAACGAAGGAAGAATATAAGTAACATGTAAAGGGTGAAGATGAAGGAAGGAAGATAAAAGAAAGAAATAAAGAAAGGAGCGCAAAGGAAATGAAGAGGCAGGTATGGACGAATAAAGAAAAAGGAAGAAGGGGAGAGAAGGAAGGGGGAAAATATTATAACAGAAAGGGAAGGAGAGGAAAAAAAGAGCGGAGGTAGATTAGTTTTAAAAAATAGTGAAGAAAATACGGCACTAAGACAGAAAAATAAGGGAAAATAAGGAAATAAATTCAAAAGTATCAGAGAAACGGGCCTCAGGAGGGAAAATATGAAAAAATAAGGAAATTAATCATAAAGTGTGAAGAAAATTTTGACACTAGAAGAAGAAAATTAGAAAAATGAAATTGATATGAACGTACGGAAAAATAAAACGAGAAAAGAAAAATATAGAAAAAAGAGAAATTGAGTAAAGAAAATATAGTTGAAGCAATGAAAGAAAGGAGAGAAATAACTGAGAAATAAGGAGTGAGGAAGGAGAAGGAACGAAAGAAAGGAGAGAAGAGAAATCGAAGAAAGACAAGAGACAAGTATAGACAGAAGGAAGAGGGTGGGAGGGAGGGAGAAAGGAGAAGGAGGGAGGAAAATACCAGGTTATCGGAGGGTCAAGGAGAGAAGGGAGGGAGAGAGAGGAAAGGAGGGAAAATTCTAGGTCATTGGAGGGTCAAGGAGGGGAGGGAAGGAGGGAGAGGGAGGGAGGGAGAAAAAGGAAAAGGACTGGACTTCAAGGGACAATGTGGAAGAGAACCAGCGAGGGAAGAGAAGAGAAATAAGAGATAAAGGGGGTCATGGTAGGAAAATTGAAGATGTGGGAGTTAAGAGGAGGAGGAGGAGGAGAAGGAGTGGATGGGTGGAGCAGGAAAGTGGAAGCAGAAAGAGGGGCGGGACCGGAGATAACTTCCGTGGACCAAAAAAAAACCTAAAAAGTTGCAATTAATGTTTTATTTTTTGTTCTCTGACTAAACCACATATCGATTATTGGCGCAGGTAAGGCGAATACCTGGCGAGGAAAGGATGGGTGAAGGAGGAAGAGGAGGAAGAGGAAGAAGAGGAAGATGAGGAGGAGGAGGAGATTACATAAGTGAAGAATAAGAAGGAAAAGAAACCAAGGACACTCGAATGAGGATTACAAAAGAAAAGAAGACGAAGGAAGATGAAAAGAGAAATGGAGAATGTTCGATAAAAGAGAATGAAAGAAACAGAAAGGACAGCCGAAGGAGGATCAGGAAAGAGAGAAGGAGGATGTGAAAGAAGGAGAGGAGGACGAGGAGGAGAGAAAAGCAATTAAGGAATGATCAGTTAAAAGAAAAAAACAAACCATCAGCGGAGAAAAAGAAGAAGAGAAGGAAGATGATGAAGAAGAAGATAATAAAACACGTAAAAGGAAGCGACAGACCAAAAAAAAGACCAAATAAAATACCAAAAAAGAAAGATTCAAGATAATCAAGAGGAAAAGAAGAGAAAGAAATAAAAAGAAGAAAGAAATCCACAAAGCACAGGATAAAAAGAATGAAGAGAGAAATAAAGTCGAAGGAAAAGAAGAAAACTAAGAAAAGGAAAAGGAAAAGAGAGTAGGAAATGCAAACCTGATATAAACACACACACACACACACACACACACACACCTTAACACGAACACTAATACAAAAACCAATCAACATACAGGTGTACTATTAAACCCAAGTGACGAACAGGTAAAACAAGACATATCAAATAAGGAACAGGTATTGGGCAGGTGTGGGGCGGGGCAGGGACACAGATGAGGGTACGCAGGTGAGCCTAACATGCCTTTGATAACCCCACGTGATGTCAGAGAAGAATTTTCGCCAGGTGGGATAAAACAGGTGAAAACGAGACACAGGTGGGAGGAGTGAGGCGCCCTGAGGCAGCAGGTGGTGGTATTAGAGTCAGGAGGCGCAGGGCGGAGCGGGAGAGACATCTGGAGGAGGCAAGGACGGGGAAGGTGAAGGTGAAGGTAAAGGAGAACGAGGAGGGAAAGAAAGAGGGAGGGAAAAAATGGTAAAGGGAAGAATGAAAAGGAGCGAGAACGGAAGATGGAGGGAAGGATAAGAGGGAAGGAGGGAGAAAGAGAAAGGTAGTATAATTTGATGGAGGGAGGGATAGGAGGTAAAGGGAGGGAAGGAAGGAGGGACAGAAAGGCAGTGTTACTCGAAGGAGGGGCGATGGAAGGAAAGATAGAAGGTAAAGGGAGGGATGAGAAGGAGAGAGGAGGAAAGGAAGGAAGAAGAATATAGTGATACCTGAAGAAAACACAAATGAAGGAGGAAGAAAGAGATGTGAGGAAAAGAAGAAGAGGAAAAGGATGTAACATTAA
>NC_087188.1:8761234-8773734 GCF_035594125.1 Scylla paramamosain
AGAGAGAGAGAGAGAGAGAGTCATTCTTAGTTACATTACACGTGAATTTCTTTCTATCTTTTCTTTCCTCTTTATTTCCTTCATTCCTTGCTCCTAGACTCTCTCTCTCTCTCTCTCTCTCTCTCTCTCTCTCTCTCTCTCTCTCTCTCTCTCTCTCTCTCTCTCTCTCTCTCTCTCTCTCTCGCTAACCTCTCCTAACTTACTTTTCTTCCCTTCCTTATTCCTCCCTTCCCTTCCTTGTCCCTACCTCCCTTCCCCTCTCCCCCTCTCGCCAGGTGACATGCGAGGCCTTAAAAGGGGCACCGAAATGGAAGGTAACCGTTGCTCAGGTAATTTCAGGTATCGCAGTAACGTATTTTCCAAAGTGTAATATAATGCGGCGGTTCAATGTGCGAGGCGTGAGGGTCGAAATTATAAAGTTATGTACCTCAACAACTTTCACTTTTTCTCCCCTCCTTCGCTTCCTCATACATCCATACTTGCCCTTTTCTATTTCTCCGTCCCTTCATCCTTCCCCACACTTTTACTCTCATATACACTCTGCGTCCTTCTGTCTCTCCCCCAGCACCGTCTTCTTCGGGAGGGATACATACCTGCTGTGCTCCTGGCTTACGTATTCCTTTATCCCTTCCACACCAGCGCCTTCTTCAGGATAATGACATTCCCACACTCAACCTACACTCATACAACCCTCCGTTCTTTTATTCCTTCTACAGCAGCGCCTTCTACAGGAAAAATAACAGATAATCTACCGCTACACACACCATCATTCCCTTTACACCTTCCCTACCACGCCTTCTACAGGAAAAGGAAACGTACTCTCACGTAACCTATTCTAACACACCCTTCCAGTCCTTTCATCCCTCCCCCATCACCGTTTTCTTCAGGATAAAGCAGAAAACAACACCTGGCGCGCCCATCACCGCGGCAACCTGAGGGAGACCAGTGTGGGTTCTCGTTCCTGGAGGGATTACGTGGCACTGCATAAGCGGAGACCCAAACAAAAAAGAAAACTAGACATTGCGGAGCTAAAAATCTGCGTGCGTGGCAAAACAGAGACGACAGCAGGAGTGGGAGGAGGAGGAGGAGGAGGAGGAGGGAGGTCATTGTTGCAGTATTAACACCCAGACATCGGCGAGAGAACAAAGTCTACACGGATTTCACGGGATATGAATGGTCTGATTAGCTCTCCACCTTCACGTCTCGACAGCTTCTTCAGGACACGCGAAAATATACCAAAGAATACATCGCCAGAAACCGCAAGAGGGATAAACACAGCCCGAAACACCCCTAGCACCAACAGAGACACAAAAGGACCCAGAAAAAAGCCAGAAACACTTCAAAATACCTTCAAAACACCAACAGAACTTCGAAAAGACTAAGATAAAGGTACCCATGGAGTCTAAACACCCAGAAACATCGCCGAAGATTGAAAGAACATGAACAGAACCACGTGGAAACCTAACTACCTCGAAATACATCCACAACACAGACAGAACCTCAAAAAAGACTGAAATAAAACCCTGAGAAACTAAAAAAAAAAAACACACGCACAAAACAACTTACACAGATAAAACGTCAACAGAACCTCGGAACCTCGAGAACCCAAAGGCACCCAAAAATACCCCACCAAAAAAAACAAAAAAAGACAGGAATTTGACAGGTATCCAAAAGACGTAAAAAATAAACGGCTACCAGCAAAAAACGACTGCAATCTGACAACACCTGACAGTGCCTCGACAGTACCCGAGAGAAGAACAAGCTTGTAAACATTCTCTTCTCCATATCTCCCTTGCTTAAAACAGTGAGAGAGAGAGAGAGAGAGAGAGAGAGAGAGAGAGAGAGAGAGAGAGAGAGAGAGAGAGAGAGAGAGAGAGAGAGAGAGAGAGAGAGAGAGAGAGAGAGAGAGAGAGAGATCAAAGAGGGCTAAAATTAAGCTAAAAGACTAAAAGAAAGAAAAAGATAAGGAAGAAAACTAAGCTGAAAATAAAAATAGAAAAATGTACAGGAATAAAAAAAATTAAAATGATAAATGATTGAAGGAATAAAAAATATAAAAAAAGGAGGTAAATAAGGAGGAAAAGAATATAGAGAGAGTGAGTAAGAGTTAAAGAGAGCATAAAGGCAGCTAAGGAGGAGGAAAATGAGGCCTGAGAAGGAGCTCAATGGGAGGAAAATGAAGGGAAAAAAGGACTTGGGAAGGACGCTAAAGAGAAAAGAGAAAAAGAGGAAGAAAAGTTAGATATTTGTACCCTCAATGAACGAAAGAGAAAAATATAAAAATGTAATTAAAGGGAGAGAAGATGAGGTACAAAAGAAAAGTAAGATGTACGATAAATAAAATCAATAACTAAAGGATATAAAGAAGAAAATTAAGCATTGAGAAAGATAAATAAGAAAAAGAATGATAAAGGAAGATAGAGATAAAAAGAAAAAAAAGGAAAGATGGGAATATTAATGTTAGGAAGGAAAAGGAAAAAGGAAAAAGGAAAGTAAGAAAATGGAAAGGAACGTAAAAAAGAAAGACAAAAAAAAGGAAACAAATGAGAAAGGAAAGAAAACTGGAAGGGAAACATAAAAGGTAAGAAAACAGGGAAAATCAAGAGGAAAGGAAGAGAAGTTAAAGGAAAAATAAGAGAAAAGGAAAAGAAGGAAATTATAATAAAAATCAAAGCAAAGTAGAAATAGAGGTTAAGAATTATAAAGAAAAGATAACAAGAAGATAAACAGGAAAAGAGAAAAAGAGAGAAGAAAAAGGCAGGCAGTAAACAAAGCAACAATAAGATAAAAGAAAAAAGTTAAAAAAAGATTAAAAAAAAAAAAAGAATAAAAAGATGAATAAGTAGGGCAGAGAAGAAGAGAAACAAGAAGATAAAAGGAAAGAAAAGAGGAAAAAGGGGAAAAGAAAACAAGACAGGACTGTGAAGAAGAGAAGAAAATAAAAAGACAAGTGAAAAAAATGTTAAAAAAAAAGAGGAAAGAGCAGGAAACAAAAAATAAAAGGGAAGAAAAAGGTCATAGAAAATAAAGAAAACACAACGACCATGAGGAAAAGAGGAAAAAAGTAAAAAAGTTAAGAAAGCCCAGGAGAAAAAGAAAAGGGAAGAAAAAAGGACAGAGAATAATACATAAAAGAACACTATGAACAGAAGCCTGCAAGTGGTGGTGGTGGTGGTGGTGGTGGCGGTGGTGGTGGTGGTAGCGTGTTGTACTGTCGTGACAACCTGACCTCCCGCCGCTGTTATACCTGACCTGTGCACCGGCCAGACACAGCTGTAAGATCCGCACCCCAATACATCGCTGCACGTGATGCTGCGTGTGTGTGTGTGTGTGTGTGTGTGTGTGTGTGTGTGTGTGTGTGTGTGTGTGTGTGTGTGTGCGTGCGTGCGTGCGAATGTTTACCAAGTTGTAGCATGTAAGATTTAGGTCAAGTCCGTGTTGTCTTGTCTTCCTTATCGTGTGTGTGTGTGTGTGCGTGTGTGTCTGTCTATCTGTCTGTCTAACTGTGCATCTTGAAACTAACCTCTAATTAAAAAAAAATCCTTAAAACATTCAAAACACACAACAAAACAACAAATAAACTCAATATAATAACAATATGCACTCATCCTTCATTATCTCTCACACAAATACATTTCTCACTCCTCTTACTCCTCTTCTCCTTCTCTTCCTCCTCAAAGCACAGTCAAAATCTTGTAACACCTTCAGTCTTATAATCTACAAGGGGAAGCTGGTATAGAGTCCAAAGAGAGAGAGAAAGAGAGAGAGAGAGAGAGAGGGAGAGGGAAGGCCTGGTATACTGTGTGAGTTTCAATCAGGTTAAGAGGGAGGCGGAGAAGATAGGCAGGTGGGGAAGGCTGGAAAGAAGGGCGGGGAGAATGACTAAAGAGAGAGGGAGGAGTGGAGGTTGAGAGAAAGAAAAGAAGGGAAAAAAAGAAAGGGGAGAGGATGACATCTGTGATAGGTAGGGAAAGGTACTGTTTTGGAAGGAAAGGGAGAAAGGCGGTGAGAATAAGTGAGGAAAAGAGAAAAGGAAAAAGGTAAAGAGGAAAAGAAAAGGGGATGGAAAAATTAAAGGTACTGTTAGGAGGAAAGGGAAAAAGTGGAAAGAAAAGAAGGGATAGAGATGAGAGAAAATGGAATGGAGGTTGAGGGAAGGAAAAGAAGGAAAAAAGAAAGGCGAGAAGATGGTAAAGATAAAAAGTACTGCCTAGAAAGAAAAAGTGTAGAGAGAAAAGGGAGAAGAAAAGGAAGAAAGGAAAATAGAGAAGCTAAAGGGAGACAGATGACAGAAGAATGAGGGAGAGGAAGGGAGGAAAAAGATGAACAAGTTATGAAATAAAATAAGTAGCAGAAAGAAGAGGAAAGAAGGAAGTGAGGAAGAAAGAGAAAGGAAGTAGTGAAAGTATAAGCAAAGCCATGAAGAGAAAATAGAATTAGAGAGGAGGAAGGAAGATGAAAGACGAGAAGGGAAACACAAAAAGGGACGTGAAGAGAAAAAAATAGAAAAGACGGAAGAAAAAAGAAAAAAAGAAAGGATGAAACGAAAGATGAAGAAAAGAATAGCTGGAGATAGAATAGAGAGAGAGAAAAGGAAGAAAAGAAAGGAGAGCAAGTCAGGGCAAAACCATCTTTATCTAAACCAAGGGCAGTGATTGGTGGACTGCAGGTGACCCGAGGAAGGTGATTGGCTGCCAAGAGGGACTTTGAAAGATGATTGGTGCACGTGTGGGCTTAAGAGTAATGGCCGAGCTCGCTGATTGGCGGAGAAGACTAGGTGTGAGGCGGTGATTGGCTGCGTGATTGGACGTTTTGGAAAAGCATGACAGAAGAGGAGGAGGAGGAGGAGGAGAAGGAGGAGGAGGAGGAGGAGGAGGAGGAGGAGATGGTGGTGGTAAGATGGTTTATCACTGTCCACCACACCCTTCTTCCTCCTCCTCCTCCTCCTCCTCCTCCTCCTCCTCCTTCGTCCACTTTGTTCCCTAACCCAAAGATAGCCTTCTTCCTCCCTCCTCCTCCTCCCCCTCCTCCTCCTCCTCCTCCAACTTCCTCCTAGCTATTATCATATTTTCTTACCTCCCTTCCTTTCACTTTTCTTCCCACATTCCTTCTCCTTCGCTTCTTTCCTACCTCTTAACCTTCTTCTCATTCTTTTACCCTCTCTCTCTCTCTCTCTCTCTCTCTCTCTCTCTCTCTCTCTCTCTCTCTCTCTCTCTCTCTCTCTCTCTCTCTCTCTCTCTCTCTCTCTCTCTCTCTCTCTCTCCCGTTCTTCCCTGCTCCTCCTCCTCCTCCTCCCACTTTATTCCCTAACCAAAGATAGCCTTTCCTCCCACCTCTTCCCACCACCTCCTCCTCCTCCTCCTCCTCCTCCTCCTCCTCCTCCTCCTCCTCCTCCTCCCCCTCCTCTTCCTCCTCCTCCTCCTCCCCCTCCACCTCCTCTTCCTCCTCCTCCTCCTCTACATTTAGTTCCTCATCACTTTCCTCTCTTCCTCTCTTCCCGATTTTTGCAGTCTTTTTATTTTTTATCTACTTTTTTGTCCTCTTCCTCCTCCTCCTCCTCCTCCTCTTCCTCCTCCTCCTCCTCCTCCTCTGTTTGTTACACACTCTACTTCCCTTTTTCCCTTATCCTCAAATTTCATATATATTTTTATTTTTATTTTTTTTTTTACTTTTCAAAACTTTTATCATTGTTTTTTATTGATTATTTTTATCATATACGAATATTTCACCCTTTATTTTCAGTTATTTTTATGTATCATTTATTTGTTTATTTTATTTATCTATTTGTTTACTTATTTCTTCATTACTGTGGTTAAATGTGTTTTTTTACTATTTTTTTCTTTTCTTCTTCTTTTTCTTTCTTCTTCTTCTTCTTCTTCAATACTCATCTATTTTATGCACATTATTCTTCATTTTCTTTATATTTTTTTCTTTTTTTCATTATCTACTTGTCTTTCTTCTATTTTCCCTCCTTTACTCTCTCTCTCTCTCTCTCTCTCTCTCTCTCTCTCTCTCTCTCTCTCTCTCTCTCTCTCTCTCTCTCTCTCTCTCCCGTTTAATATTCTTTCCTCCACTCCTCCCTGTTTATGCACTTTCCCCTTTTCCTTGATTTGTTCAGAGAAGCTTTTTTCCTCGTTTTTCCCTTCCTTTTTCGTTTTCTTTAGCTCTTATTATTTTTCCTGACAGGGACACGTAAGGGAAAAACAGGAGGAAAAATGCAAGGGAAAAATCTCGGTCAACTGGTAATAAAGAGAAACTCGTCTTTTTTTTTTCCCCGGAGCATGACAAGAGAGGGAAAAAAAGGTGAAAAGTTACAGATACAAGAGAAGAAAAGGAAAATAAAGAAAAGAAGGGAGAAAATAGTCAGCCTTAGAGAACAGATATTTGTTTTGGTATTTTCCCTCTAGAAAAGCAAGGAAAATAAGGGAAAATGTTAATGTAAATAGAGAAAAACAGGAAAAGACGGAAAATAAAGAAAAACAAGACGGAAAAATAAGTATTCTCAATATTTGTCTTCCAACGGCCCTGAGAATGACAAGAAAGGGAAAAAGGGGAAAATATCAAGGAAAATTATTTTAAAAACCTAGGAAAATAAAAGGAAAATCTATGAAAATATTAAAAATTCAAAGAAAAGAAAATCAAATATAAATGCAAAAATTAAAATAAATATGTAGAAAATAACGAAATTCAGGAAAATCAAGAAAATAAGAGAAAAAACAAATAAAACAAGAAAAATCAAGAAAATAAGATGAAAAATGAAGGAAATAAGAGGAAGATCAAGCAAAGCAGGAGAAAACCAAGAAAATAAGAGAAAAATCAAGGAAAAACAAAGAAACATCAAGGAAAATAAGGAGAAAAAAGAAAAACATGAGAAAATATGAAAACAAGGGATTAATCAAGGGACAAAATAATCATACAAACAAGACGTATTTTTCTGTCACATCCAAAAAAAAAAACAAGAATTTAAACCCAGAAACCCACGAGACCAGATCAGCCAATCAAAATGCAGGAGGAAATCGTCTCTGAATCCCTATTGGTCCTCCCGCGCCTCTGTATGAACCCAATGGCAAATGTCTGAAACCTCATCACTTTTTCAACTTTTTACCGGGACACGGTGCGCAGGTCAAAGGTACAGGTCACAGGTAGGCCAGGGCAGGTCAGGTCAGGTCAGGTCACGGCGATATTGTACAGGTCCACGCGAGGAATAAGAGGCAGACTTGGATTGTAAAGAGGTTCCCATCTGAAAATGTAATTGGTACACAGGTTAGAGAAGAGGAGGAGGAGGAGGAGTTGTTGTTGGTGGTGGTGGTGGTGGTGGTGTTAGAGGGACACAAAGGAAGACCAAACAGCAGCAGACCTACTGACCCTTATATGGCTATTTGTGTTCAACTATACTATCTTAATTAAAGCGAGAGACGTAGGATTGTAAAGGCGAGGAGGAGAAGGAGGAGGAGGAGGAGGAGGAGGACGAGGAGGAGGAGGAGGAGGAGGACTACATACACTGACCAAACAGCAACAGACCTTCAGAGATTTGCATGTCTATTTGGGAGCTAATTCCAAATAAGGCAAGGAGGAGAGAGGACTAGGAAGGAGGTGAACAGAGGAGAGGAGGAGGAGAGAGAGGAGGAAGAGGAGGTGGAGGAGAAGGAAGATGAGGAAGGGGAGGTGAAGAAGGAAAAAACAACAATAACAATAGCTACTACTACTACTACTACTACTACTATCACCACCACCACCACCACCACCACTACCACCTCTACAGTAAAGCTAAACAAAGGAGAAAGTGGGGAAGTGGAGGGCAGAGTCAGCGGGTGGAGGCAGGAGGCAGGAGTGGAGGCAGCAAGGCAAGCAGGTGGAGGACGTACAGGTGTTATCTCAGGTGTTTAAAGGGAAGGAAATGAAGAGACTATACACTAAGCCTCGCCTCGCCTTGCCACTGTGGTCACCTCCGACTCTATCAAGTATTCTGTGGTTCTGTTCACCTCTTGGTCATGACTCGTGACACCTGCCGAACCTTAGCATACCTGGGACTGGAGAGAGAGAGAGAGGGGGGATGGAGGGAGGAGAGAAGTGTTTTGTATGTGCGAGAAAGAGAGAAACGGAGATAGAATGATACAGAGAAAGAAAGACATGAACAAAGACATGGGCAAACTAACACACACCCACACACACATACACACACACACACACACTCACAAGGAAGGGATCAACATGAGCCTAAGGTCAAATCCACTTCACTGCGCCACATTCTGTTCGTTAAAAGACAAAGTGATGTCTTGTATTTTGACATCAGGAAGAGGAAGAGGAGGAGGAGGAGGAGGAGAAAAAGGATAAGAAGAGGTGATAGAGGAGGAGGATCAGAACAACAGGAAAAGGAAAAAAGAGGTAGTAACAGAGAGGAATAATATAAAGTTAGAGGAAAGAAGAAAGAGAAAAAAAGAAGGGAAAAGGTGGGAAGATGGAGGAAAAAGAGGAGGAGGAGGAGGAGGAAGAGGAGGAGGAGGCTGAGGTCGGCCACAATTGTTACACTAAAACATTATGGGCCTTTTGTCGCCCACCGTTAAAGGAGAGAGAGAGAGAGAGAGAGAGAGAGAGAGAGAGAGAGAGAGAGAGAGAGAGAGAGAGAGAGAGAGAGAGAGAGAGAGAGAGAGAGAGAGAGAGAGAGAGAGAGAGAGAGAGGCTATGAACATTCTTCTGTTATATCTGGGAGGAAAAACACACTCACACACACACACACACACACACACACACACACACACACACACACACACACACACACACACAAACAAACAAACAAACAAACAAACAAACAAACAAGAAGAAAACGAAGAAATCAATGTATATTCCAGAAATTATTATTGTTATTATTGTTATCATTGGCAAAAAAATCGGAAACATTACATTTTCTTTTCCTGACACTATTATTGACCTCCTCCTCCTCCTCCTCCTCCTCCTCCTCCTCCTCCTCCTCCTCCTCCTCCTCCCTTTCCCAGCCCCTTCATTCCATTTTCTGTTATCCATAATTACACAATGTTAGTCTTTGAAATCCTAACATTGCCACGCGCCCAATTTTGTTATTATGTTTTATTTTTATTCTCTCGGGGGAAAGCAAAAGGGTTTTATGGTTCCGCGGGTCAGGGAAGAGGGAGGGAGAGTAGGTCAGGTCATATGGGGTCACTGAAGGACGAGGTACAGGCTGGTAGGTCAGAGGTTAATGCTAGGAGGAGGAGGAGGACGAGGAGGGGGAAAGAGAGAGGAGGAGGAGGAATTGGGGAAGATTGAGAAGTAATGGTAGTTGTTATAGAAATTATACGGGAATTGGAAAACGACAAGGAGGAAGAGGAGGAGGAGGAGGAGGAGGAGGAGGAGGAGGAGGAGGAGGAGGAGGAGGAGGAGGAAGATCTGTAAAGTTGGAGAATATCACGCCGTTCAAACAGTTCGTCTCTCTCTTCTCTAATTCTCCATTCCTCCTCCTCCTCCTCCTCCTCCTCCTCCTCCTCCTCCTCCTCCTCCTCCTCCTTATCTTCCTCTCCCCTCATCTCTCTCTCTCTCTCCATCTTCCACCCTTTAATTTGCCCCATCCCTCTCCTCCTCCTCTCCTCCTCCTCCTCCTCCTCCTCCTCCTCCTCCTCCTCCTACTCCTCCTCCTCCTCCTCACCTTCTCTTTTTCCATCTTTCTCTAGGCTCCATAATTATTACTATCCTCCTCCTCCTCCATGCTTCCCTCCCTCTCCTCCTCCTCCTCCTCCTCCTCCTCCTCCTGCTCCTCCCCCTCCTCCTCCCAGCCTCCTCCTCCTCCTCCTCCTCCTCCTCCTCCCAGCCTCCTCCCCTTTCTTGCCCTCATCCACCCTCCTCCTCACATCTTCCCTTATTCCTTTTTTCTTGCCTTCACTGATATTTCCCATCCTTCTACGGCCTCCTCCTCCTCCTCCTCCTACTCCTCCTCCTCTTAATCAGGGCACCCTCTCGCCTACCCATAATCCTCATGTGTTCCGTATTACATCCATTTATCTTGTTTTCCTTTCTCCCCAATCATTTCTCTCTCTCTCTCTCTCTCTCTCTCTCTCTCTCTCTCTCTCTCTCTCTCTCTCTCTCTCTCTCTCTCTCTCTCTCTCTCTCTCTCTTTCTATTTTACCTTCCTAGTTTTTATTTTATTTATTTACTTTTTCTATTTACCGTAGTTTTCTGTTTATCTGTGAGTAGTAGTAGTAGTAGTAGTTGTTGTAGTAGTAGTAGTAGTAGTAGTAGTAGTAGTAGTAGTAGTAGTAGTAGTAATAGTAATAATAATAGACGAAAACTCAATCAAATCGATACTGGGAATTTAATCAGTACGTTCTCTCTCTCTCTATTGTGACTTTTTACCTTTGGGATTTAATGGTAAACAATTTATCAAATCTTTTACATTAATATATAATAGTTGTAAGAGACTTATGTATCTGAATGTATTGTGATTGATGTGTCTATCGTAATTACTAAATATCTATTGTAACCTGAGTAATAACCACTTTGGTGGATAATAAACAAATCTGAATCTGAATCTGAATCTCTCTCTCTCTCTCTCTCTCTCTCTCTCTCTCTCTCTCTCTCTCTCTCTCTCTCTCTCTCTCTCTCTCTCTCTCTCTCTCTCTCTCTCTCTCTCAATCATTTTTCCCCACCACCTTGCTGAGTGAGAAAGTATGCGAGTGAGAGGAAGTGAGAGTGAGAGTGAGAGTGAGAGGAGGACCTGTGCATCGTGACGGGAGGCGCACTGGGAGGATTAACAAGTGACTGTCGAGGTCAAGCAGGAACAGGAGTATTATCCAATATCTCCTTTATTTCCACGCTGTCCCACTCCCTCTCTCTCTCTCTCTCTCTCTCTCTCTCTCTCTCTCTCTCTCTCTCTCTCTCTCTCTCTCTCTCTCTCTCTCTCTCTCTCTCTCTCTCTCTACCACACCCTCACAAGGCACCTTCTCCTCCCCTTTCCTCCCCTCGCCGCACATTCCCGCCCCCCTCCCCCTTTCCCTTCGTCACGCCCATCACACCCCCCTTAGTCTCTCCCCCTCACATTCACCACCACCACCGCCGCCACCACCACCACCATCAAATTATCATCTCCACCACAATCACAATGTTACCACACAAAAAAAAATCCTCTTGTCAGAATAACATTTTTTTCACAGCAAATAAACTTTTCTGACCCATCACTTTTACGTACACACACACACACACACACACACACACACACACACACGGGGAGAGAAGGTAAATATTTCAACTAATCACGTCGCTTCTTCTCTTGACCAATCAGCGTGTAGGCTTCATTCCCTGCGAGCCAATGGCCTTTCACGTCCCAGTGCTGTCCACCAATCAGCTTTGAGTCTCTCCCTCCGTGTTTTCTTTAGCAAGATGACTCAGCAATTTTTCGTATTCATTTTTTTTTCTTTCTTTTTTTCACTCTGATCCAGTTCCTAACAAGGCGGCGGATTGCATTTCTTTTTCCTTCATTTATATTGGATTCTCTCTCTCTCTCTCTCTCTCTCTCTCTCTCTCTCTCTCTCTCTCTCTCTCTCTCTCTCTCTCTCTCTCTCTCTCTCTCTCTCTCTCTCTCTCTCTCTCTTCACTACGTCAATATGCAAATTAGTCTCTATTTCGTAATACCATTATGGCCTACTTTTATGAGACAATCTGGGTCAAGAGTAAGGAGAAGGAGGAGCAAGAGGAAGAAGAGGAGGTGAAGGATGATGAGGAGGTGGGAGTACGAAGAAAGGAATAACAGGAAAACAAGGGAATGAGATTGCAAATACACGAACAAACAGACAAATTAATGCAACTACACAAATAGATAAACAAACAAAAACTTAAGCCACATTTCCCAAACGTACGAACGAAAAAATATGAAACTGTTCGAATTAAAGGAAACTAAAACTGTATTCTGGTGAAGTAGACAAGACTGGGCGGGGATGAGAGAGACTGTATACTCTGAAAGGCTCTGCTGTATCACCACGACTACTTTCAAGGGCCGCAGAGACGATAAGGGTTCTAAAGCGTGTTTTTCCTGTTTATAACGTGGAAATCTTGTTTATTTGTCCCTACAACCGTAAAATCACGCTTAAAAACTCGCGTAACTTCAACTAGACCCTTATGAATATAGTAGAGGTGCTATGCAGAAACATTTCAGAATATGGACCTAGTGAATAGAGACAAGAGGTCCACAGGTGTTAAATGAGGGACAGGTAAAGAGAGGGGCATAAGGAGACTGAATGAGTGAAGGAGATCAGAGAAGCTTTGTTGAGGTAGGTAAAGGAGACAAAAGGTGCTGGGATAGGCGAAAGGTGGACAGGAGTGTTGCTGGGAAAGGAAAATGAGAGCCAAGAGTGATGTTGAGTCCAGGTGAAGTTAGATAGAAGTTGCGTCACGGTGAGGTTAGAGGAGAAAAAAAAATATCCATATTGAGCCAAAGTAAAGCTAGAAAGATGGAGAGAAAGGTAAAAGATAGCTATAACTTATGCATGGACAGGAAG
>NC_087188.1:8778734-8781234 GCF_035594125.1 Scylla paramamosain
TGCGGGCCTTGTGATGGTTAGACGGTGGCGCCCCGCCAGCAGGTAACCCGCGGCACCTCAGGAGATGGTGAGGGCGTGGGTGGGGCAAGATGCGTCGCCCCGCCCATCCGCCATGCCTGGCGCCGCGGTCCCCGCCGCGGTGACTCTCGCGCCCCGGACATGAACTGATCAGTGTGTTGCCGGAGGACGCGTGGGTGTGAGGGGGGCCCCTAGGCACGGGCCCCAGGGACACCCCCCGGCCGCCCCCAGGGGCCCCGGACCTGCTCGCCCACGCCGGCTGGGCGGCCCAGGGGCGGGGGGCGGCCATGAACGGAAGGATCGTGCACCAGGAGGAACTGGTGCGCGTGCACGTGGCCTCCACCACCACCACCATCACGGCCGCCTGCAGCAGCTCATCCAATAGCGCCCCGCCGCCGCGCCGCGCCCTGCTGGTGGACCAGCGCGGCGGCCGTATCACAGGACCGCTCACGGCCGAGGCCGGCGGAGAGTTTACCTTTGAGCTGATCGAGAACTACCCCAGTCTGGGGCTGTCAGCGGTGGATGACGGCTCGGGCACCATCATCAACTGGCGAGGGGCTCTCAGTCAGCCCCGCGTCCACCGATCCTCGGGCCGGCGGGACAGGGACTTCCTCGACCACAAGATCATCCCGTCGCCCAGGACGCGCCCTACCGTCCTCGACCCTTACCTGCCCACCTTCCAGCACCTGCTCTGCGATTACGACCTCGTCACTTCTTCTCTTCACCTCAAAAACTACCCCGTGTGTGAGAATGATCTCTTCGACGTCAACAGTAAGTCTGCACGACATGGCGGCGCTCCCCTGCTGGTGGTGTGGCCGCTGTTGCAGGCACACTGCTGGCAAGGGACGCCCAGAGCTTTGGTCAGTAAGTAACACGGTCCGCTGGGCCGCCGTGCCGCTGTGTTGGGCCGCGCCCTGCCCGGCTGGTGGCCGGGAGACCAGAACCAGCGGTGTAAGTGTTCCTCAGGTGCTCGCACACAGGACTGTGTAAGTGTGTTGTATCAGGTGTGTGTGTGTGTGTGTGTGTGTGTGTGTGTGTGTGTGTGTGTGTGTGTGTGTGTGTGTGTGTGTGTGTGTGTTGCCTCCCTTGTGTCGTGTCGTAGGTACAGCAGTGTTGGTCGGGCGGTAACTCGCTCCCTTGGGCTCCTGCACTTAAGATAGGAATGCCTCAGCTCAGCTCCAATACTGAATTTTCCTTAGGACTTTTCTCGCTTTAGCATTTGTGAGGCAGTAGTAGCAGCGAGCTTGTTATGCATGCATCCCACGGAGCCTTGAACCTTATGTACTACGTGGGGAGGACACCGGCACCAGTTGAGTCAGATCAATTGGTATTCACGAGGACTGGTCAAGCCAGGTAGTATTCTTGCCCTAGTTTGCCCTATCACACATTCCTGGGCCTGTACAACACTCCCTCGGCCACATCCACACCCGCAGCCCCTAGCGTCATGGGACCTTCTCCACACACAGCACTCACAACCACACCAACAGCTCATCTTTTGACTCCTCCTTCACATCCACACCCACACCTACACCCACACCGCCTTGCCTCCCAGTAACTTCACCCCTCCACACTTCCACACCCACATCCACTCGCATCCTAACAACTCCTTCATCTCCCTCCACAGTGTCAGTGCCGCCGCCAGATGGAGCAGTGGAGGAGGACCGCGGAAGGACGGAGACTAGAGGGCCACTGCCGCCGGGGCCGCAAATCACGGACCACCAGGCTAGGGCGGCACTGCTGGCCCACGTGGCCGACCGCTGCTGCTGGGGGTCCGGGGCCGCTAAGAAGATGGCCATAGCAAAGATTAACTATGACTCCGCCTTCCACGTGAGTAGTGTGCTCTGCCCCTCACACCTGGCCTTACCTGTCCATCTCACACCCGTCTTATCTAGCCTGCCATACCTGTTTTCTTATCTCTCCACCTTACACTTATCCTTGTTACACCTGTTCTCTCATACCTAGCCTTCATGCCTGTCCTCCTATTACCTGTCTTTCTCACACCTGTTCTCTCAAATCTTCCTTCTAATTCCTGTCGATCTGTCCATCTACCTGATACATATTATCTCCACATTTGTCTGATTTTTTATCTGTTTATCTTTTACCTTTTCTCAATGCCTGTCTGTTTATCCCTTGTTATTCTGTTGTTTCTTTCTTCTATTAGTATGTTTGTTCTCCTCTCATCTCCCCTCCTCTCCTCTCCTCTCCTCTTCTTCATTTCTCTGATCTGCTGACAAGCCTCTCTCGTGTCAGCTCCTCTCATTTCCTTCATTCTCACTTCCGGGAAGCCTCCTCTTCTCTCCTTTCCTCTTACTTCCTCTTATCTCATTTTTATTTATCCCCTCTCCCAGTAAGCCTCTTCTCTCCTCTCCTCACCTCCTCGCTTTTATGTATTGTAGTGCTTTCTCCTCCCTTCAGTTCCCTCCTTTCACTTCCTTTATTTCCTATTGTTTCCCCCGCAGTGTATTATTTTCCCTGCCAATTC
>NC_087188.1:8788734-8888734 GCF_035594125.1 Scylla paramamosain
TTTTTTACCCATATACCCCCTATAACCCCATCACTCTTTCTCATTACACCCCTACTGTATCTCCTACACTCAAATAACTCCCATTTTTTTCCTCCTTCATCCAAATAACACCCAATTCTTCCTTCTACACCAAAATGACACCCATTTCTTCTTCCTACACCCATAGTAGCACACCTATTTCTTCCTTCACCGACTAACATACCCATTTCTTCTTCCTTCAGCCTTAGTAGCACACCTATTTCTTCCTTCACCCACTAACACACCCATTTCTTCTCTTCCCCGTCAGTATGAGCTCCAAACGTTTACTGAAAAGCGGGAAACTTCTTGGGCTTTCACGCCTTATGGAGGAGGAGACGTTGACGGTCCTTCCAACGGCCCCGCGCCCCTGCCCTGGGACGTGGTGGCTCACCCTGCACACATGTTCCACGACGAGGTCAAGGTCATGCAGGTAAGGACAGGGCAAAGTGCGTGTGACCTGATGTGATGCTATGAGGTACTGACGTGTGCGTGTATGTGGCTGAGATTGTCGTGTGTGTGTGTGTGTGTGTGTGTGTGTGTGTGTGTGTGTGTGTGTGTGTGTGTGTGTGTGTGTGTGTGTGTGTGTGTGTTCGGGTAGCGCAGTGATAACATGATGTCTTAAGAGACGAAACGTTATGTTAAATGTTATGTGTGTGTGTGTGTGTGTGTGTGTGTGTGTGTGTGTGTGTGTGTGTGTGTGTGTGTGTGTGTGTGTGTGTGTGTGTGTGTGTGTGTGTGTGTGTGTGTACAATACTCATACAGGTGTGAAAAGATGAAATATAACAAGTGTACAATCTTATGAAAGAAACACATCGTATTTTAAACATTAAAACATACGATAAACAAACAGAACCACCAAAATGGAACTAACAAACAACACAAAGCACACAAACACACAACACAACACTGAGTCAAGAGGAAATTAACTCATACACGTAACAAAACAGAGGAACACAATCACCTTTATGGGCGAGAAGGAAAACATTGCAAACATTAATATGATGCTTCTCGTTTCCTTCCCCTTCTCGTCTCCCCCTTCAGGTCCCCCACACTGCCTCAGTCAAGGAGTGCCACCGCTGTAAAGGCACCGGTTCCCTGCAGTGTTCGGAGTGTCACGGCAAGGGCTGGGTGAGTGCCACGTGTTGCAGTCAGTGCCAGTAGTGTACGGAGAGATAGGAATGTTAAGTCAGTAAATGGTGATGTTAATGTTTAATGTTGAAATGAAATGGTGATGTAAGAAATGGTGAATTAATTTCTCTCTCTCTCTCTCTCTCTCTCTCTCTCTCTCTCTCTCTCTCTCTCTCTCTCTCTCTCTCTCTCTCTCTCTCTCTCTCTCTCTCTCTCTCTCTCCCTGTTGTTCGTCTTCATCTTTTATCTCTTTTTCTTCATTTTCTCCTTCATTCAATACTTACTCTGTTCTTCTTTATCGGTGTTGTTACGTAAAGAGCAGAGAGTGAAAGTAATAACCAAACCATGAGTAAAGAAGAGAACAAAAACCATCACCCACATATTCTAGCCACAAGTACAATCAGTTCAGTACCAGTCACTCTTACGACATCTTGACTTCCTCTCCTACAGACACGCTGCCTTTCCTGCCACGGCGACGGTTGGTACACTGACTCCTCTGGGTACAAGGAACGCTGCTTCTACTGCCAGTCCTCAACTCACGGCCACGGGCGCCAGGACTGCCTCAAGTGCAACGCCAAGGGCCGCGTCGCCTGCCCCCCCTGTGATAGCTACGGCCAGATTCGTTGCTTCATCCGACTCACTATCACTTGGTGCGTGTCCGTGTGTGTGTGTGTGTGTGTGTGTGTTGGGTCAGACTACGAGAACATAACGTGGCAGTAAGGAAGGAAGGAAGAATAGAGGGACAGATTTGGGTACAATATGTAAATTTAAATACGTCTACATTGTTTTGTTATTCAATGGCCGGTGTGAACCAGAGAGAGAGAGAGAGAGAGAGAGAGAGAGAGAGAGAGAGAGAGAGAGAGAGAGAGAGAGTAAGAACACCACAATAATGAAACACACCACCTTCCCCTCGTACTCCTGCAGGAAGGTGAACACTTCTGAGCACATCGTGAGGAAGGGGGCGCTGCCTGAGGCCCGCGTGAAGGAGGTGTCGGGGCAGGTGGCCTTTGAGGAGGAGGGCGCCCGCATCCTGCCGCTCACACAGTTCCCGGACAACACTATTAACCTTGCCTCGGCCCAGCTCGTCAACAACCATAAAAACGCCTTCCTGGATGAGCGGATCTATGCCCAGGTGACCGTCTACCACAGTGCAGCAGGGGCCAGGTCAAAAAACACGGGATGTCGCCAGAGATTAGTGGCAGACGAGGGTTCACTGTGGCGGTGTTTGGTCTTTGGGTCGGACCTCTGCAGCAGTGTAGTGAGGCTTTAATCCACGGGTCCTGCTTCTCTGGTTCTGTTGCTTTAGACTTTGTGGGCTGCTTTATTTATTGGTTCTAGTGGTTCTTTATTCTCTAGAGCGCCCGTATATCTGATTGATCTATATTTAAATATTTCATCACCTCGGTTTTTTTTTTCTTTTCTATTTTTACTTGTCTTAATTTGCGTTAAATTTAAAGAAACTTAAGAGAATAAGAATATCTAAAATGACTCCATCACACATTCAAATTTTGCCGTATTTTGTAAGATACGTTCTCATTAGATTTCATTAGAGTTCAGAGTTAATGACTAATTCACCCCACGATGCTTAACAAAATAGTTGTTTTTCCTACAAAATGTTACTGGGACACGGGGGGAATGTCCAGCCAATTAGCCTGGAATGGGAGGTCCAATCTCACAGGGACTGGAAAAAAAATGTATGGAAGAAAATTTTACTTAGTGCTCTTTAATTCTCTGGGAAAGTAGTGGAGGGTATTGGCGATGGAAAGTTTTGTTCAGTGTCCCTTGCTTATCATGGAAAACGAGTACAAGTTAAACCCACGAGGTAAAGTTATCCTAAGCGTGGTTGGCTGGGCAGAAGCAGGGACTATAACAGTAAACGTACACCCTCACAGCTCACCCTCACAGCTCACCCTCCACTAACGCGTCTCCACTCCCACAGAGGCACCAGGTCCGCATCGTGCCCGTGGCGGAGGTGGAATACGGCTTCAAGGGCGGGCCGGGCAAGTTTTGGGTGTATGGCTACGAGAACATGGTGTACTGCCCCGACTACCCGCACACCTGCTGCTGGGGCTGCTGCTGCGTCATGTAGGTCGCCAACACCCCCTGCAGCACCTCCTCCTCCTCCTCCTCCTTCTCAAAAACGTGGATCTCCTTCTTTGAGTGTCTTCGGATGCTTCCTCGAGGTCCTCCTTCTGCGACTCTCCACATTCCTCGCTACTCCTCGACGGTTTTCACTCCTCCTGAAGGCTCTGAAGGTGCTCCTGTAGTGGCCGCGTCAGGACGGCACTGGGAGGCTTTGCGGGGAATTGGATTGAACGGTGGTGAGGTGCGAGCCGGCGCGGGGTCTTAGCCAGGTAAAGAAACAGGTAAAGGGAACAGGTAATCTAGAGGTAACTTGCACCTGTGAGCCGCCGCTGCGCTAAAGGTGGTGAAACTCAGGTAGATTTTTTTAATATGTAAAACTACCCTTCCCAGACTCCCGACGGGGCCTGGGATACGTTGAGTTTGCTTCCACGCCCCGAAGAGGATCGTGCTAATCATGCTAATAACTGCCAGAACTAAGGACCTTCTTCTCTTCCAAGGCCGCGGTGGACTAGGATCTTTTCAAATGGGTTAGCGTGAGCGAGTCAATAGCGGGACTAGATACGCGTGTTACTGCGCCAAAATACCTGCTGTTACGTTGATGATTCACTGTAAGCTTCGTTAAATTGTGATTGAGGTTTTAAATGAATTGCCTCTCCAGCCTCTACCACCATCATCATCACCAGCATCATCAGCATCACTACCAAGACCACCAACCATTCCAGACACCACCACTACCTTCACCACCACCACCACCACCACCATCCTCGCCATCATTAATTAACACCATCAGCATCACCATTCTAAACATCACCATCATTCACTCGCCATTAGTGCTGAATCATCATTATCATTACCATTCTCAGTATATCATCATATCACCATTATTTTCGTCACTATGCCATCATCACTATCATTATCTTCATTATTATCATTTTAATGCTAAGAAGAGAGGAGGAGGAGGAGGAGGAGGAGGAGGAGGAGGAGGAGGAGGAGGAGGAGGAGGAGGAGGAGGAGGAAAATGAGATGATAAAACAGACAAGGAAGAAATGTAGTGATGATGGTGGTGATGGTGGTGGTGTTGGCCTAAACAGCGGTGAATTCATATAAAAAAAAAAGGAGTAAAAAAAAACATATATAAACTTAAATCACATATGCCAACAAATATACATCAAGATCTACTACGAAATACAACGGAAAAGGAATGTTGTAGCATACGCATACATCACGTGCAACGGAAAGGCGATTAAGAGACAAAGCGAAACAAAATATAACGAACAAAATACGAATACTAACGAAAAAAAAAAAAAGTACAATGGAATGAAAAACGAAAAGAAAAATGCATGTAGGTACTTTTCATAATTCATGTCTGTACTGCACCAAAAACTATCGTAAAATCTAATCTCACAAGAAGAAACTGTAACCTAAAAAAAAAAAAAAAAAATCACCTTCGTGCAGGCATTGCGTGAGTGTTTGGGAAGGCCAGGCACCTCACGCCATCCGCTCCTCACCTGTTTCTCGGCCCACACCTGACATTGTATTTAAATCATGTACCATTTGATATTTTGTACCGCTGATACCTCTTACGGGACAACACACTACTCTCGCCAGAAGCAGTACCAGCCTCGGCGCATTCCTTCTTTGCAAGGTTTCAGAAACACATAACTAGGTAAACCTTAATTAATATACGCTCGAGGCAGGTACGCATGCGCAGGTTAATTCCTTCTCTCCCCCTCCGTGGACTTTTATCTTCCCCCTAAAAGTTAAAAAGAAAAAAAAATATTGCGTCGAATATCGCCAGCGCACGTTTAATGGTGTTTGTCAAAGGTATTAATGGTCTTTAAGTTCCGTTTATGTTTGCGTAAGTTGTCACTGCGCGGGCGGTGTTCGACAAGAGTAGTAAAGGAGAAAGCAGCGATACGCCTTAGAGAACTCCCAGGCATCTGAGTCCCGCTTAGGAATACAAGGTGATGCTGAACGGAGGTGAGATGAGATGATGCTCCAGTGAGAATACGTAATAATACACGCAATATAAGGCAAAGAAGGTGAGGGTTAGCAGCGGAGAGGCAGCGTCAGAGGCGATATAAGAAAATGAAAGGAAGAATGGGGAAAACGAAAGCTAAGAGGTGAGGTTTTGGTTGTAGAAAACGAGAAATGAGGATGACGAAGACGGTACAGTAGAAAACGAGAGGTAAGATGCGAGAAAAACGGAGATTGAGAAAATATATGTTAGAGAAATTATTCAATTCGAAAGCACGTAAAGATACAGTGACGTTTACTGGAGAAGCGGCACTCTTAGGACGAAAAATGTGACGGAAGGCGAAAAGTCAAGGGAAGTTTACGCGAATTCACAGGTCAAGCAATCGTGTTTACCTGTACATCACCTGGATACCGGGACGCTCCCTTCTCCTAGCGGCAATTCGGGCCAGCGCCAAAACCGGGACTCTCTTTAGCACGGCGTCACAGAAAACTGGTCGCGTAACACGTTTTCTCTGCCACCACGTCCACGTTCACACACAGAATCTGGTCAGTTCGTTACGCCAAAGAATAACTCCCTTAGTCTTTATACTGTACATATCCATCGTTCTGTGTGACTCGTTTCTGTTTCCCGTGGACCACAGTTTGGGATCACATTCTGACAGCAATGCCGTAATGATAATAATGATAATTCCACCATGACTGCAATCAAAAGACAAAAAGTAAATAAATAAATATATACATTAGCTTTAAACGAAATACCAAAGTTATAACCGTAACTCCATTTTCTTTAAGTGAGACTCCCATTTTCTTTTGTATAAGTGAAGGAAAATTAAACACCTACTACTCTAAACAGATGCTTCAATGTTGAGGGTAGCGCTGATGATGTGTAGCCAGCCACGTGTAGTTACCTAACTAACTGTCACATCCTCTCACATTGTTTTACCTTAGGAACTAAAGACAAGTTTGGTGTTGTGTTGTAATCCTGTATTTGTAGCACAGGCGACGCTCACCACGCTCACCAGCCCAGCCGCTCACCAGGACGTGAACCACTCGCTAGCCACTCATCTCCTCAGCCAATCACACGTGCCTGCCGCCTACCGCGCTGTGATTGGCTGAGAAGAGGAGCAAGGCGGGTGGTTCCCAAGGGAGCGCCAGGCAGAGGGTTTCGAACGAGTGTCGCCGAGCAGCGCTAAACACATTTTTCATGCAGGTCTGATCCGGATCCGGTCTGATCCGGTCCGTCACTCTCCACAAGTTGTAGAATTTGTTATTTGCCGGAAATCCCAACATTGACACACGAGACAATGAAAGACAGGTAAACAACGTCTGCCATGTCTACGTCACAAAAAAAAAAAATAAATAAATAAAAGATAAAAAAAATCGTTAGAATTTCCCATGAAGTTTCGAAGCTTCAGACAGTTTTTTCGTCGAGAATGAATCGCGCTTAGAGTCAATGATGGAATTTCCTACGGTCCAACTCAAACGAAACAAAAGGTATATATATATATATTTCATTTGAGCATCGAGCCATCCCCCCTCCCTCCCCAGGCCAGGCGTAGGCACCTCCACTGACTACTGTGCTCCCATCATCATCAGCTTCTAGGGTCACACTGCAGAACAGAGGCCTTCCCATCTACACGAGTCTTCTCCTGTAAATCTCTTGTCATCACTTGAGATAGCTCCTTATCCTGCCTTTTCTTTTTTTTTTTTTTCTCTCTCTCTCTCTCTTTTCTCGTTTTTCTTTTTCATATTTCCTGTGTTGCTATTTCACTGAAGTAAAAGTCTTCTTAACTCAGCTGCTCGTCTATTCCAGCTTACCCTTATATTTTTTCTCTCTCCTCCTTCATCTATTTTTTGCCTGTTTTATCATAAGTTACAGGCCACCCCAGCCAAAGTAACCATCTCTCTGTCCTTCTGCTTCGCTATTCCAGGCCACCCCAGCGTAACTTTTTTTTTTTTATCTCTGTTTCGTTTTCTGTCTGTCTACCTTTTATACCAGACCAACCTAGCAAAACTTATCCGTCTAGCTCTGTCTCCCTGCCTGTCATTCAAACAAAACTTCTTATATCAGTTCCCGTTTAGCTGTGTCTGCCTTTATGTCCTCTCTCTACCATACATTCTACCATTCCTGTGTTACAAGTCTGTTGCTACCTAATGTACAGTCGCAGCCAGAAGTCTTATAACCTGACGTTCTCACTTCCTTCGTGTTTAGCATCTTCCTTCAGTCTTACGCCCTTTGATCTCCTTGGAACCTTTCACTTCTGAGGTTTTGTAAGGCGACAGGCAGCGCATTGGACTTACGGTTCAGACAAAACGGTTAAACTAGTGGAGAAGAATACGGCACGTAAACAAACTTTTGGCCGTGACTGTACAATCTCCTAAACCTTTCCTCTCCAGCGCCTTCCCTATCAAAGACTACCAACTAACCACTGAAATTTATAAGTTAAGGAGACTGCAGAAAGACAGATGACCAATACATGCAGCTCCTTATCACTTATCACTTCCCCGTGTCAAACCTAAAGGACTCTTATTTCGTATTTTTGTAAAGGATCAAGGGCCTGCCTGGGAACAACCATACATACATACATACATACGCACATAGATACATACATACATGCTCCATTTTCATTTATATATACATTTGTAAATCGTGTACATATTAAATATGTAATACTGCGCAGGTCACCGACGTCTCTAAATTTGGCGAGAAAAGTAAAAAAAAGTAAAATAGTAATAATAATAATAATAATAATAATAATAATAATAATAATAATAATAATAATAATAATAATGCTAATACTAATACTAATACTACCAGTAATAATAAACAAGTTGAGTCATGTTTTGTAGTGTTGCCACCACGAGATCTCATCATTGTACATACTCATGACGCCTCTGCCTCTATAAATATACGTGCATAATTATGTGTACAAAAAGGTTAATTTCAACCCCACACACACACACACACACACACGACTCTGTACATCACAACTTGGGATACACACACACACACACACACACACACACACACACGGCTCTGTACAACACAACTTACACACACACACACACACACACACACACACACACGTACATGCAGTTTTGATATAGATGCTTCAAGGCTTCAGTACCTTTTTCATCTTGCTTCATTTACTCTTTTTTTTTCCACCCCCCATCACACTTGCTTCAAAACACGGTGTCCAAAGATAGTTCTCAGCCTCCCTCCCCTTCCACCTATGATTTTTCTTCCTTTCTTTTTACATACTAAATGTATCTGCAAGTGGTACAAAGGCGCTGTTTGTGTAGGAATTTAGGTGTTGTACTGTTGGCTTGAGTGTCAGGTAGAAGAGATGAAGAAGAAAAATAACATTACTGAGTTACCTATGTTGTTATTTTTGTCTTTTGGTATAAATTTTATGCTGGAATAGAGTTTTGTTGTCGGTTGCTAAAGATGTGAGTTTATTATTGTTGCTGGATACGGATTATTACTATTACTACTACTGTTGTATTAATAAAAGATGTTTATTTCCACTGGTTCACACGAGACTGCTCAGAGACCATGATTCAAATAGACAGAATACTATTTGTACTAGAACCACTTCATCTGTATATTTAAAGAACAATACCTTTATGCAATACCTCCTGCAAACCACGTTAGGTCATCACTGAAGAGCCTCCCCCTTCCCTCCCCATTCCCTTCCCTTCCTTCCCTGTCCTTCCCCTCCCCTCTCCACCTCCCACTGCAGGATATTTTAGAATGACCCGCGTCTCACTCTGACAGACATTATATATTGCTTTGATATATACGCCACTACTGTCGAAACTTGTCAATTCAGTTATTGAGACTCAGTTTCGGTTATGGTGAGAAATAATGCCTCGGTAGTGGTGTATATAACAACGTGGATATTCATTGCCAGAAATATGAAGTAGAAATTAAATACATTCGTTCGTTGAAGTGAGATGGGCGTGATTCTGAAACTTTATCCATTCAGGGGCGTGACAGAGTCCAAGGGAAGTAAGGGGGAAGGGGAGCAGAGGTACGGGGAAGTACTCTCACCCCTCCCCTCCTCCCACCGCCCGTACCTCTCCCCGTCACTCTCCAGCATCACATCACCTGTTCATTAAACACCTGTGGATCATTTCTAGTCATTTCTAGTCACGTCACACACTCGTACATTCGAAGCATTAAATGAATACGTATGTTATTAAAGAGTAAAGTGTTTATATACTATACGATTAGTTATATATGTGTAAATTTTAGACCGAAATTTATGTTAACGCATAAGACTTTTAAAGATTTTTATATTTAAGCTCAGAGATTATTTATTTAGATGATATGGAAATAATTGGATTTATGAATTATATATATAAAAAAAAGATTACACACATATGACGGATAAAATTGATGTCAAAGTATATTTTCACCATAATATAGCTACCTGCATCAGACATACCTGACTAATTAAGAGGTGATGAGCACACCTGAGTCTGGACTACTGAGTACAGGAGGTCTGGATTACACACACACACACACACACACACACACACACACACACGCACACACACACACACACACACACAGTCGAAAACAACTTTCAGAAGCAAATAATTACCTTAAAAAAACAGATGAGTTTTAACACCAACGACCAAAATAATAATAATAATAATAATAATAATAATAATAATAATAATAATAATAATAATAATAATGAAGGCTCAGGTGTGGTCCAGGCCAAAAGTAGCATAACTCAACACATTTCATAATTTTCACGCGGCGGGTGTGTACGAACAAACTTATTAAATCAAGCGACGCCACAAACTTTGATAATAACTCGTCTTACGTGAAAGTTATCATACGAAACAAAAACAACGATAAATGACAACGCGTTCAAGAGACAACACGACCTTTGTTATTTAGGTCACCTTGAGTTATGTGTATTTGACTTATAAACTAATCTCAAAGGAGAATAGCGCTAAAAACACTCTAGAGAATTCATGAAAGTAATAATTCAAAGTTTTCAGTACAACACGTAGTTTTTTTTTTTATTAATGTTTATATATGTTTAATTACTTATCAATTATCAAGTGTAGAAGAAAGATTAGTAAGATCTATCAAAATTAAATATAAAAAGACATTTATCGCCATCGCGTGAAATAAAATTTGCCTGGCTAGAGTCGAACTTGAAAGAATGAAAAGGAAAGAAAAGTCTCTTCTAATTTGCCTGCATCGGCCGAGATGAAGCTTGTCTGTACACACCCCCACACCCCCATCCCCCCCACAGCTCCCATAAGCCCCTGACGAAGCAGTAGAAGTCTTAGTTTGTCAGTTCCTACGCCACAAGGACGCTGCGGCCACTAAAACTCTCTCTCTCTCTCTCTCTCTCTCTCTCTCTCTCTCTCTCTGGGTCGCGGCGTCCATCGCTGCTCTCTCGACTTCGTTTCTGCAGAGTCATTTTTTCATTGTTTCCCATTACCAGTGAGTTTCCACCACCACTGTCTGTCAGTCAGTCACAGTTATCATCTAAACTATCCATGACGAAATCAATAAATGTTGACCATGACACACGTGTTTCAATGACAGTTTGCCTAACCTTCCTCTGTGGCAGTCCACTATACATCTTACTTTACGATATATCCAAATAATCCAGTTACTCAAAATTTCAGATCACTTTGGCGATTAGGTTTATTTCTGGATTAGTGACAGCCTCGTCTAGGCCAACAGGTCGGTCGCTGCTTTTCTCAATATAGCTACAGACCGGATAACAGACAGCAATACTACATTAACCTCGTCTGCTCCGCCATGGGAGTGATATGCCCTACTGTCTCGCCTCATAGGAGGGACCTCACTGGAAATTAGTTCAGAAAACTTTAGTGGGCTATCCTTGTGAGTATTTTATATATATGATATAAGCAGGATCACCTCTTACTAAATAAACTTAATAAATCAGAGGTAAGTAAATCCTTCACTAATCTTGCACTTCTCTTTCATCCTCAGCGGGCGAAATTCCTTAATGCAGAGTTCCTGCCATTAGAGCGCATTCCCCATTGTCACTGTTTGCTAACGGGAGTGTGGCCTTTCTGTCAGACTAAAGGGAATTAGTTTCATTTCCATCTTAAGGCGAAGTTTCTGTAGTTTTCACCCTCCTGTTTTCTTGGTCACTATTTTCCTTCAGTCTCAATGTTCTGGGGGTCTAACGGCCGAAACGAATCATGTAGTTATACCATTACTGTAACCCAGTCTCTAAACATGAACAAAGCAATGAACATAATAAAAAGAATGTCAACATGTGGTTCAGTACTTACTAGTGATGAAATTCCCAGTCGTCCACAGGTACACCCAGGAGGCTGCGAGTACCAAAACAGGTGAGTCCGGTAAACGGTAATAACACTTCACTAATTAACACACTTCCTTATCACTGGAAATGGAGAAAGTAAATGACTTTGTAGTAAAGTTAGTCACTGTTAAGCATTCATTACACTTACATTAACTGGCACTCTAAAGTCAACCGTGAAAAACGAGGAGCTGCATACTCACCAGATAATAACACCACGTCTGCTCCCCTCGGAGGTCGTGTTGAATCTGAAACAACTATAGGCGCGTGTGACGTCACTGAACGTCTTTAATATGCATATCAAACTTCTCACATCCCTTAATTCATTTATTTTTCCTTTTTCTAATAATCATAGTTCTTCGTTGTACTTTTAAGAGTGGTAATATGCATTATGTATAATGCGCATTGGTTCGTAGTGCAGTGGCTAACGTGCTTCGAATCCACGAGTCTCGGTTCGAATCCGGGTTCGAGCAATCGACCCGCAGCTCACTCACACAGTTCATCCTTCCTTCCTTCCTGGCAAGATAGCTTTAAGAATTATAAAGGTCCATGATAAAATGGGTAACCGGGGAAGTTTAAGTGTGAAAACCCGGAGTAGGCCTGTGTACTGATGGCTCCCTACTTGATGGAGCAGTTTTCCTACCTATACTTCTAACAAAAGTGACATCTGTCATCCTTTTTTTCATAGCAGCTGTCATTGGCTAGAGCTGCTTCTGACGTGTATCTTAGGTCGCCTTCTTCCTCTCCCCCTCCACATTCTTATTCTTCCTCTCCCTACCCCCATGCTTATCATTCCTCCTTCACTCCCCCCTTCTTCCCCCCCCCCTCTCTCTCTCTCTCTCTCTCTCTCTCTCTCTCTCTCTCTCTTACCTGCACTTGCAGGACAATATATAATGCACACACACACACACACACACACACACACCACGTGTAGCTTGGAGCTTGGAGCACGGGAAGGTTGGTGGTGAGAGAGCAGCATTCCCTTGGGCTTACGGATTAGTTACTGGAGAGCCAAGGAAAAATTAAAAATACAAGAGGCTGTCCTGCCATTACAGTTTTAACAAAGTAATCATAAATATTAGGATTTTTAGTGTTTATTTCCAAGAAATCTCAATTACCAGAGAGAGAGAGAGAGAGAGAGGGAAGGGGGGGCTTAGATGGAGGTGATAGGGAAGGGGGTATGAGAAATGAAACAAGGAGGGAGTGGGGATGAGGAGGTGGACATGGAGTGGTCTTGAGAAAGTTGGGGCTTAATTTACACGTCACGACTTCTGGCCAATAATATTTACCTATTAGAATCTCTTGTCGCTTTAGCTAAAAATAAGGATAGGAAGGCTGCCTTATCAAACAGGGAGCCGTGTATAATGAATATACCAGTGTTCACCCATCATCCCTAGCCATAAATTGTCTAATATTCATTTGAAGCTCTCTGATACCGAGTCTATTCGTCATCTATTCCTCTCTTTGATCATTTTCAATCAAGTAGATCCAATCTTATCATACTTGAGTCTTTAACCTGTTGTCCTATCATGATACTTAACCCTAAGAAAGCCTGTCAGTACCTCCCTTTTTATGCAGGCAAGGAATGTCTCGTGGGGAAGAAATGCAAGTAAGCATCATCTGATGATGCAAGGAACATCACATGAGGACAGCTAACGGGAAGGAACATCACCTGGACAAGAAATACAAGGAACCTTGAAAGATACACGTAAGGAACATTAGCTGGGGAGATACAAGTAAGAAACAATGTGGGAGGAATACACGTAAGGAACATCCCCTGGGGTGAAAGAAATATATACTTGGTAAGGAACATCACTGAAAGGAATAGATATGGAACAGAGAAATGTAACCACCTAAACAAAGGACCAGATGAGAATGCACAGGTGAAAGACATAATCACCGTTAAGGAACAATTAAAGATCAGGAATTTAATTAGTGTTTTACTGTGGTACCTTTCCATCGTACAAGCACGTAAAGCTGAGGCAGCAATCTTAGTGCAGTTGACTTTATTAATGTAAAATACTTTAATAACAACATGGCTTCTGGGTTCCTTCCCCTTAACAGGAAAACTGGACTTGATTTATACCATTTTCTTCCTAGCAATGGTCAGGAGTGAGATAGTTGAGATATTGCTATATATGGTTTCTATCGGGGACAAAAGCCTCGGTAATACTATTTTTGTTACATTGAGTAATGGACATCTTGATATGGAATGGGAAAAAATATATATTGGACATCTGGACATAATTTGAGGGCAATAAGATCTTTATCACACCAACAAGATACAATCTGCTATAAATCATAGTTTTCACTCTCACTTGATATTGGGAACTCAGTGACAAAACACTTCATTTCCACTCACACTTGATATGAAATGAATGAAAACATTATTTTCATTCTCACTTAATGTTGTAAACTGAATGATGGAACACTAAAACTTCCATTCACACTTGTTCCTGAAAACTGAATGACAGAACTCCTTACAAAACATGATGATGAGTGAGCTATCAGTGGCACTCTCACTGTATTCTTAGCCAAAGAATACAGCTGAGCATATGTTGAGTCTGCAACACTCGACACACATTGTCTTATAATATACCGTACTGAGGGAGTGTTGCAATAAGCACAAAGAAGTTCACTGGTGCATGATGTTAAGTGGTTCTTGACGTACTGTTATGGTTAAAAGTCAAGGCACATGCAACATTCACTTCCACTGCAATCAGAATTTTTCCAGAATCTTAAGTCCTCTATTTGCTGACAACTTGCTGCAAACTTTCCATTAGTGTTGAGTCATCTGATATGCTGACATTCTTGACAACTAACAGATTCTCAGCAGAAGCGAGGATGTGACTAAGAGAAATCACAAAACACAGCAGAAGTAACTGCAGAATGTTAACTGACTTATGCCCCTGACTGTACGATGAAGCAATCACAAAAGGTCCTGCTTGCAGTGGGACCACCACACCAACCCTTCTCTAGAGTACCTGGGCAGCCATCTCCCTTATCAGGTCATAGTATGGATGGTAGGGCGTGTGAGGGAAGCATTAAGTGTCTATGCGTGATTTGCAAATGTTGTACTGCAGGTGTGACTCCGAGGTCTATGCCGTGGCCCTTGTGAGTGGTGTAACCAAAGTCAACAGCAAAATGGTGGGTGACGTCTGTACCTGTTCTTAACATTACCAATAAAACATAATAAATAAATAAGCCAAATTAAATAGTACTATGAAGAGGAAAATGATCTCCACCAGGAATGGATTTCCAAAAAAAACAACCAGATGAACAACAAGAGAATTATGACTAACAAGTAATGATTTGGAAGTGAGGAATAGAAAGGGCACTATGTAACTATTCATTTTAAAGCTGAAAGAGCTCACCCCACCTAGCGTGTGAGTGACGGCTGGTCTAACAGTGAGGAACAGGACGATAGTGCCACAGCCAACTACTTCAAGGAAAAGAGTACACTTTACCTGGAGAGAGAAACAGATTAACCTAAACTCTTTCACTGTAACATAAAATACAATATATCATCTCTGAGGAAAAACTTCACCAAGAGGCGTAAGACCTTGACCCATATTCTCAGACGCTTTGTTCCCTCATCACAACTATTATCAAAGGCCACAGAGATGATTAGTCAGGTTCTCAGGGGTGTTTTTTCCCATGGATGGTTCAGAATCCTTGTTAAACTATCACTAGAATCATAAAAACACCCTTGAAAACCCCAATGAAGCATGTTGAAAGTAGTCGAGTAAGGACACTGAAACGTTTGAGAATATGGTCTTTATTTTCCCACTTCCCAGATCACCAAGTGCATGCCTCACAGAGACACGTCACCAATATAGAGTTGCACCTGCCATGTTACTCTTATATACCCTGCACAGTATTATATTTCATCAGATCTGAGCTATATACACATCCTCCGTTCAGTCTAGTGTTTTTTAGAGTATATGACCACAATAACAAAATCTGCGATGGACATTTTGTTGATCACACATGAAATACTGTTACCAATGCTGCTACCACACACACATCTTTTTGTACTGCCAATTTATATGCAATAGAAACAGCCATTCCGAAATCTAGAGCAGTTTTGTGTACAATGTTTTCAAACGGTAACAGAATTTCCTAAACCACAGGATGATTAAACCAACAAACAAACGTGACACAGACATATAAAGAAGTACCGGTATTTAATGGGTATATAAAAACTACCAACACAAACATATTGAAAGGTTATAGGAGGAAATTCTGCTATATAGCTATAGGTACATAAAGAATCTGTAAATTCAAACAATGGACATTGAAAGACCGAGACCTGCCTACATTTCCTAACAGCTGCTTCTAAGACACTGTATTCCAAAACTGTGTAAAAGAATCCACCACACATCACCAGTAAAATACTTGATATGAAACTTTACAGTATAGTACAGACGCATGTCACAGATATTGTACAACAAGACCTACCTTGGACGTGAACTGAGGAGACATTGTATCACATCTAAACAGTGGAGAAAATAATGATAATAAATAGATCAAACTATCATCAAAACAAGGAAGGATTTAACGCCTTACACATATCATCATCAAAATTCCTTTTTCATACTTAACGGAAAATTTGCTTTGGTCCAAAAGAAATATTTCAGGCATTCATACTTTTAGAAAAGGGACTGGATGAAAACTGATTTTTTTTTTTTTTACCCTGGTAGGCCACCACCAACGCTCATCATTTATTATCTGTACTCAGGCCGACTACATGCACAGCAGTCCTGGTCGTGTCTCTCACTTTGTGCTAACTACAGGCGTGAAAGCTGTCGTGTGAAGACTCCATGATACTGTCCAGTGAGTGAAAAAGATGACATTTTAGTTAACAAGCAATTTCCTCTCACAGGGCCTAAATTTGTACTTGTGTGAAGCCAAAATTTTGAAGTCTGAAATCACATAACCAAACAGTACAAGAGAAGAACCTTATGAGATAACCCGGGATACGAATTTCATACCCAGCATCTTCCTGGTACGTCATCAACCAGGTCTGAACCGAGGGCACCAAAATCTAATCTCAAATTGTAAGAAACACTATAATGGGTACAAAAATGAAAAAACATTACCATATCTATAACTCAAATTACAGCCTGGGCAGCGAGGTGGCTGGAGGCTCTAAGATGGGTTGTTGCTATGCTTGCCTTCCCTCTATCCTATAACTGCCTTCACCAAGTAACAGACTTAACAAGTTTCTTCTGTGGGTGCAGAAATCAAATGGTATTTTCAATTGGTAACATGCTGCAGGATAGCTTTAATACAATAATTTATATGATCTTTCCCAGGAACGTGGAAAAACTCTAATGAGTTTAACTGGATGTATCTGAAAGAAAAGGAAAGAATAATTAAGAAAAAAATAATATTTTTAGACAATGTTTTAAACAGCACATTTCTCTTCATATATTACACATATATAAGAAATATAAGACAGATCCTGTTAAAAATAAGTATGTTTGATCAATAAGGACACGACAGAAGAGAAGTAGGTCACAATCTTGAAAACAAACTGAACAGAACTTGATACTCTAGTTGAAGAGGAAAAGGCAACACTACGAGGATGAAATGGAAGAGACGGTGCACTATATCCTCACTCTCAATGCTCCAGGCTACACTTCCCTCACAGACACAGTCCCTGCAGTGCCAATCATAACAGCTGTGATATAGGACACCCAGGAATATCAAACAAAATGGTGTATTTATGGAATCACTGCAAAGTGAGAATGCATTTCTAGTTATATGATTCACTTCCTTTGTCCAATGAGGTTAAAATTACTTCAAACTGTGTAAGTAGTACATACCAAATGAAATGATGAGGTGATGAATCTGAGCAATGAATCACAGAGGAACTAGAGCCACAACCATGCTTCTGCTGAGGAATGAGCACACACAAATACCAACAAAAAATAACAAATAATTTCCCCAAACTATTGTTTACAAATGTCTGACAACCACACAATCAAGAAAAGGAGACAAGACAGACGCAAGGAAATCAACACTTTTCTCTGAAGGAGTCACAACAACTCACCCATGCGGCTGCCACCCATGGAGCGACGCTGGGCTGCTGGAGGCTGGTAGGGCTGCATGCCGCCACGGATGACTGGGGTGGGTGCGTGGTTGGCCTGGGGTGCATGTCCTGCTCGGATGGGCTTGGCTGAGTGGGAGAAGATAAAAATGGATGAGAAGAGTGTGGCTATGATATACTGTACATTTCTCCTTAACTCAAACTCAATGGATGGAAACATCATAGAGTGTGAGGCATCAAGCATCAAGTTCCACAACCTTACCAATCTGAGCAGTGGTTCCCCTGCGCTGGAGGTTCTTCTGCCGCACAGCCTCCTTGATGCGGTCCACCTCCTGCTGGTACCTCTTGCGGTCCTTCATCGCCCCCTCCTTGGCCTCCTTCAGGGCAGTCTCCAAGGCCTAAGGGAAAATATTGATTCCATTATAATCAATCAACACCCAGATGCCATATATCCCAATTTCAATGTTGAAAGATTTCTACAGGGTAGCACTTCACTGTGTTGAAAGGAAAGGCAAGGAAACATTAGGATGGTTCTGATAACAAGCCAAGATAATTGATTACAATACTGACATAACCACAAGGATAACATTTTTCAAGGCAAGCTCATAAAACATCCTGTGAGCACATTTGCAAATTTGCTATGAGGAAAACAAGAATATTATCAACACTTCACTAAATTCAAGAACTAAATGTGACAACTGTTCTTTACAATTTCAAGTTCTTTAAATGAGGCATGGTGATGAGAGCTACTGGGGAAAACAATTAAAATCCACAAGAGTCCCAGCCTCTCACATGATCCTACATATCATGTACTTGAACCTCACCTTGACCCGCTCCATAGTGGCCCTCAGCCTCTTCTCCAGCTTGGGCAGTTCACACCGCAGGTCGGCATTGTCCCTCACTAGCTGCTTGTGCACCTTCGTCAGCTGATCCAGGTTGTTTTCCAAGAACTGAATCTTCTGCTTCTGTGCAAGTGACCCACCAGACTCATCACTCTCTTCTCCTGAAGCAGACTGTCAAAGGAGGAAACAAGGTCTTAGTGAGACAGTAAATCAAATATAAGAACCTTTAACTGAAAAATACTGATGGCTTCTACTCATAAAATAGAAGTAAATTTCAAAACATTTCATTCCACATCTTAAATTAAGCATGAACAATTTCCACTCCTCATTTTAAGAAGAGCATATTTCAAAACCTCAAATTTCATAATTGTGAAGGAGAAAACCTCACAATAGCTTAAGACATTATCAAAACATAATAACATACAGCATTTTCTCTTCTCTGGAACTATATATAAATTAAACCTCTAATAACCAATCTAACCACAAAACACTTGACCACTTATAACGCACAACATTCCTGCATCCCTCTCACCTTCTTCACTCTGGTCTGCAGATCCTGCACAAACAGCTTGCGAAGGTTGTGTAGCGTCTGCAGCTCCTTGGCCACTGTCTCCTCCAGCCCCTTGAGATCCTGGCGGGCCTGCTCCTTGCGCTCGTGTACTATGGTTAGTTCAGCCAGCTTGGCAGTCTGGGTAGGAAGGAATAATTGTTGAGGGATGGAGAGAGAAAATTAACTAACTACCTAAAGAAATGCACTCAGGTAAATCCAATTCATGAGATCTTTTGAAAAATAAATGTAAGGATTGAGATGCATAACAATGCTAAATTACAAAAAGAAATGTTAATCAGGTGTAAAATTTAATTAAAAAGATAATAATGAATTTCAGAGTTAACTAAAAAAATATTACTACAATCCCAAATATACAAATTTAATTTTAATATATTTTCATGGCAAAATCTGAACTCCCAGCCAATAACAAAGGAAGTCAAGAGTCTTTGTGGCAGGGCTCCTCACTCACCTTCTCGGCCACCTCAGCTTTGAGCTTCTCGTGGTCAGCCTTGAGCTGCTCCTCAGTCACTGCTCTCTTCTGGTTCTCATCACTCAGCTCCTCTATCTCCTGCTGCTTGGCTGTGATCTCATCTCTCAATGCCGCCAGCTGTGAGGGGACACAGTAAAGGTTAATCTAGTCTAGTCTTCACTCACATCTATTCTTGACAGAGTAAAATCACCTCTTCACACACTTATCTATACAATCAATCAAGGAAGAGCAAAGTAATCTAATCTTCCAAGTCTTGTCTACACAGATACATCTCTGGTCACAGTAAAAATCTCTATCTGCAGTTTCTATGCACCTCATCCTTGCACACTCTGGTCCTCCAACTATTACTCACTCTGCCATACAACACACTAACCTCCTACTTCAGAGGAAGTTGTTCTTTCACACTCACAATGTGTGTTCATTCTCAAGTAAATACCAGATCATGAATAACATCTTCATTCCATATAAGCCTGTCTGCAGTATTGGACAACAAAAATAAATACATCAATCAATAAAATAAATTAAAAGTCACTGGTGCTGATTATCTAAATATATAATGTTCATAACACATTGGAAGGTTTATATAATCCCATCTGTAGTAATAGCCCCCCTTGCAAAAACTGGGGAAGGATAATCACTAAGGCAGTAATGATGACTTGCTATTAGGTACCACATGTGGAAGGCCTCACATAAGTCTGAGAAGTGTCTGTATATATTTGTTATTACATCTTACCTGTTTCTGGTGCAGCTCTCTGTGCTCCTCAATCTGCTTCTCCAGAGCATCCTTCATGTGGCCGTCCTGGTCAGACACTCTGGACACAGCCTTGAAGCGAGCCACCTCCTCATTCAAGGTATCCACCTGCAACCACATCTTATCTCAGTACATGATAGGATGGAGCTCTTACGTTTATTACCTCAACTATTTTACATATTGTACTTTTACCCCCAATCTAAAAAAAATCAATTGTTCAAGAACATTTAAGACATCTGTTCATGCAAGTTCATGTAATTTACTTTGGATGCAAATGGTTGACTCAAAACCTACTAAAAGGAGCAAAACCTCTTACTGTGTTGTCCTGTCTGTTATATTAATTAAAAGTATATTACTTTAAAGTACATTAATTAAAAGGCATAAAAAGGATCTAAAAATCTCCTGCTGTTTGTATGAGTCATGCAATCTCTGACCTGTTCCTCAAGACTCCTCTTCTTGCTCTCAGCCTCCTTCATGGCATGAGTGAGAGACTTCATCTTGGCCTCGTGTTGGGTCAGCAGAAGTCGTCCCTCGTTGAGCTCCTTCTCCCTCTCCTCCATCAGGGTGTTGAGGTCAGTCTGTTTGGTCTCCAGGGTGGTGCAGCGCTGGACCAGGTTCTTCACCTCTGAGCGCATCTTGGAGATGTACAGGCGGGCCACAGTGAACTCCTCCTCCACCTTGCCCTCCACATCTCCCAGGTTCTGTGAGAGGAATACATGTTGTTGACAAAGTTCTAGTAATGGAATACTAGTGAACTGGGAAGTAATAACACTGGAAAAGGAAATAAAAAAAATAATAAATAAATAAATAAAAAAAGGCAACAAAACAAATAGAAATATCATAAGCTAAAAGAAAAGCAGTGAAAATATAAAAAAGTAAACAAAGTGAAAATAGTAAATAAAACCCATGAAAAAATACAAAACATGCAAATTAAGAAAAAATCAAAATGTGCCCAATCTCACAATATTCAATTAATGTTTTCACAATATTTCTCCACAATACCTTATTTCCTACTATACTTTCACACTGCACTAATAGAAACAAATGCTGCAAGACAAACAAAAGTGATAATAACACACTTCCTCTCAATTTCTTTTACTCTTACCTTACTATTTCTACACACCAGAGTGCATCTTACCTTCATGGCATCATTGGAGGTGCCAATGATGGTGCCCACTTCGTTGAGATCCTTGAGGAGGGACACAAGCATTTCATTGATGCGCTTCTTCTGGTGCAGCTGGGAGTCCTTGACAGTCTGGAGTTCTGATGTGGCAGAGGTGAGTGCAACCTGAACAAGGGTGAGGATATGTCATTAATACTGCCAGCAACACCAATCCTGACCTCAAAATGAGTAACTATAATACCTGAGTACTTTATAAAAATACAGAGGATGATGTCTCTCATCACTTTCCATCTCTTTTAGATGCCTTTTATAAAGTATGGGAAATAATGGCAGTGTCCTACCACTACAATAACCTATTCATGAACATTAAACAAGTCTACTATAGTGAAAATGCTGAATACACAACAAAGCATAAATGAGATAAAAATAAAGAAATCTTGCTCATCACATTCCAACTCCAAACACAAAAAAAATAGTGTCTGATATTCCACTCACTAAACTTTATGAATACTAAACAAGACTGCCACACTATGTATACAAAAAAAAAAAAAAAAAAAACATAATAGAATAAAATCAATGACATACAGCAAAATACAAGCATGCCACACCTGTTTCTGGTTAAGTTCCTCCGCCATGGTCTCATTCTCCTTGCCCTTGCGCTCTACCTCCTCCGTCTTCTGGTCGTAGTTCACTGCCAGTTCCTCCAGGGCCTGCAGCACCTCCTTCACCTCCTCCTTGGCCTTTTCGTTCTCATTGGTGAGCCGCGTCATCTCAGACTGCAGCATTTCATAATCCCTTCGTGTGGATGAAATCAGCTGTGGACAATGAGTGTGGTTACTTTCAAGGGCATGAAGCTTGAAGTCAACACATAAAATGGCATTAGATTGGTGGAATATACTACCAGATGTTGTGGGTGAGCCAAAAACCTTCAAAGATTAAAGATGATAAAATGATACTGAAAGACAAAAACTCAATCTGTACAAATATAATGAGACAAGAACACATACCTCTTCCTGCTCCAGCATCTGCTCCTTCAGTTTCTCCACTAGCTGGGATTGGTGGTTAATCTCATCATCCTTCTCATCCAGATTCTGATAGAGGCGCTCCCTCTCTCTCGCCCACTCAGCTGCATCCCCGTCCACAGAAATGGGGACAGACAACACCTGACCTGCAATGGCAAATATTTCACCTCAGTGGCAGAATATAGAACATAAGGGATGGATGAGGAAACAATCTACTTCCTTCCTCTTCTGCAACTTTTATCAGATTCATACAGAGTTGCTGATCCTCTCCAGTTCACTTTCAAATCTGTCTTCTAACTCTTCTCCACTCTGACTTCCCTATCTTTTGTTCTCTCAAGTCATCTCTTATGCAGTCCCTCCAAATCTTTTCAGCCTTCCTCAATGACACCACAAGCATATAATCTCACCAAAAGTATATAGGTAACAGAAGTAAATGTCCCTAAGCAGACTATTAAAAAGAGAGAAAAAAAAAAAAGAAAAAGCCATACTATACATTCATCTTCTCCCTAACAAACAGACTTACTGAGCTGCTGTGAGGTGGTGGAGGCGTCCATGTCAATAGCCACCTGTTCATCTGTGCTCACTGACTCCCCAGCACGCCACCGACCCAGCTCCCGATCCATCTTCTCCAGCTGGGCCTTGAGCTTCGCAACCTGTGTAACCATAACAAATATGTAGACACAACACATGCACATCCATGGTCACATTCATCTTGCTTAAAAGAAACAAAATAGAGAATTACTACATAATCCCATTCTACTTCCACTTCTACTAGAACCAGCAGCCTCCACTTACCTTGTCCTTCTCCTTCTCATAACGTCGCTTCCACTCCTCTGCTGTGAGCTCCTCATTCACCGTCACAACATTCTTCACAGTCTTGGCTCTGTACAAGAAAACAGACAATATTTCAAACAAATTCATATATATCAATTTACCTTCTCAATGTCACATCCTTCTTATATTTCAGTCCCTAACTATAAATCCAAAATAAATCATCTAAACTCAAAAATTCTACAATGTTCACAGAGCCTCATAACATTGCTAATGCCACGGAAACCCACACTACATGAGCACAACTCTTTGTTCCTGTACTCACCTCTTGCCAAAGTCGAGGGTGGACTTGGTCTCAGGTTCATTGAAAGACGCAGGGGAGCAACAAATGACTATAGTGGTTCGTGCATTGCCTCCAAGAGACTCCTGGAGAATACGAGTCAGCTTGGAATCTCGGTAAGGAACGTGGGTCTTGGTGGCGTCAGCAAGGGCGGAGATCACATTACCCAGAGCAGACAGGGACTTGTTGATGTTCTTGGCCTCATCCAGGACTGATCCCTCAGCACCTGTTTTACTTACCTGTCATGAAATGTGAGATTGACCAAGAGTGAGACTACTGGAACACCAACCCTTACCTCAGCAACAGTATAGTTCCACAAATGTTAACATAGTTCTTATTTGAATAACAGGCAATACAGCTTGGAAATAAATAGACTAATTATCTACCCATTACTTGCATAATATATGAATTTGTTTCACCTCAAAATAAGTTTTCTATTTCAAAAGACAATAAAAACTAAGAAAGTTCTCCATTAACTCATTAGCAATATGAACAACTTAAGAAATCAAGCACACATTGTCTCCCACACCCTGGCACACAACCAGCAGCACTCACCTTCTCACTACCAGCCAAGTCCACCAGATAAAGTTTACCCAAAAGTTTCTTTTGTGATTCTATATTCTCCTGCTTAACTTGAATTAAAAAGACACTATGACTTCTGGAACTGTGTTCGTTCATGTCTGAAAGTAAAAGGATATTTTCCTTAGTCTTTGTACAACTCAAAATATGCATAAAAGTAAACACTGAATTTTCCTACCACAAATAAAAAAGATCTATTAAAAAATGGGAAAATTTGGCCTTTCTCTTCATATTCACAGAAGTAAAACTTACTTGTGACAGCAACATGACGATTACTCTTGCCCAGCTCAATGACCTCAAACACTTCCTCAGGAGATGACACAAACCGCTCAGTGGCGCCCTTGACAAATGGAACCCTGTTCTTGTCCTCATGCACAGCCAGGTTGACTTTGGACACTGTAAGGCAAATACATGGTACAGAAGTCTGGCTGCTTCAGAAAAGTAAAACAAACCTTATAATAACTAAGGTTACATGAAAATCTATAACAATAAACATGCCAGACTGACATGCCAAGTAAAGTAAGGTAGTATCTGTAAACAAAACCTTAAATTAAGAGAAATTTGTTGAAATATTTTGCAGCATAAGATAACATCTACACAAAAAAAATAAATACATAAATAAATAAATAAATAAATAAATAAATAAATAAATAAATAAACAAATAATATAAAATTAATTAATTAATTAATTAATTAATTAATCAACAGGACAAATAAAAAAAGTCATGAGTCACAACATGTTTCCCACACTTACTTTGATAACAATTTGTTTAAAGATCAGGATAAAAACTTTGCCTAATCTGATAACATAATTTTCTGACACACACACACACACACACACATACATATAGGTACCTACATATCAATAAACCAACAGTTACTCAATCAAGTTAGTCACCTATATGTTTAAATAACTTTCATGACAATGAGTTACACAATAAATAATGAGAGAAAAATAAGGAAATGGCCTCAATAAAATAGTTTCCATTTATTCCTGCCCACAGAATCTATCTTTGCACACTCCATGCCTTTCAACCTCTTGTGCCTCTTTTCTATTGGACATTCCATCACTTCCATTTCATAAATTTTCCCTTCAAATTGACGGCATCCACTCCACCTTGCCACCTCACTTCTTCCCATTCTCTATTTCAGCATTAACTTTTCTCTATCTGACTGCAATGATTTCTTCTCAAGACTGATAAAATAGTCTAGTACAAGTTTAGAGTGTGCTTTCAAGACATCACTGAGAGCAAAAGGAGTGATAAAAAAGTTCAAACCTTTTGGTACCTATAGTTTTATTAATAGTCTTTAAATGTGTTGAAGGTTACTCTGATGAAGGAAAGAAGCAAAAATTTACTTACCATCTAACAAATCTCGGATCTTGTCCATGTAAATTTCAAAATAGGAGACCTTGATATGGAATTCCAGGTTCTCTTCCATGTTATAGATGTGGTTGAAGATGTCACTGATAATACGAGGGATGATGCCTTGAAGGTTGGGGTCGCCAATGACTCCTTCCATCGTGTGTGTCTTCCCTGAGGACGTCTGACCGTAGGCAAAGATGGTTCCATTGTAGCCGTTGAGCACATCTGCAACACAACCAAGACGGCTATGTAAGGCAGTCATAGTAACATCACTTAAAATCACAATACTTGATAAGCAACATAAAAATTACAACACATGACTTGGTAAACAGCATAAAATTAAAACACAAGATTTGATAAACAGTATAAAATTAAAACACAAGACTTGATAAAGAGCATAAAATTAAAACTTAAAAAAAGAATTGCTATAATGTTCAGACACACACCAATACTACCTAAGCTTGAATAGTTACAAAACATTCTAATATGGCTAGAACATGACAATACCAACCTAAAGACAACTCTCTAACACAATCCAAAAAACCTACAATCATATTTACCAACAAGTATGACAAGTAACAATTCTTTAAACCCAACATACCATATCACAGGAAGTTTCAGGTGCAATATTACAAAAACTTACAACAACTTCAACAAAAGCAGAGGAAAAATCTAATATTAGCATAATCTACAAGGAAGACTGAGGAGCCACAGATATGCAAGTCACTGTGTTGGTGTCATTTGGCTGTCCTATCTCAGCCAATACAATGGACACCACTTGGCCTTACCTTTAACAATATCTTTGGCAGCTGTATTGTAAACTTTCTCCTGGGTAACATTGGGCTTCAGGATACTGTCAAACTGGTATACTTTTCCCTGTTGGAGTAAGAGAAAGTCCATTATGGGTGAGGAAAGATAATGGCGAAAATGTACAGAGAATATAAGAATATAGCCTGCTGTTACTACTACTACTACTACTACTACTACTACTACTACTACTACTACTACTACTACTTCTACTATATACTACTACTACTGCAACTACTCATGTATTACCACTGTACTATTATTACAACTACTATTACCACAAAGATTCTATAACTATGTACCTATTCCTCATTTAAGTGTAGTTAAGTAATATATGCATTTCATTTCAGGCACTTTTCCTTTTTAGGAAGAATTAAACATTTTGTCAGTAGATGGCATTGTCAACAAGCACAGCAGCATGTACGGTACCAGCTGATATATGCATCAGCTTGTCCTTGAGATGTGGCAAGCAATGCACTCACAGATCTTTTAAGGCTTGCCACTCTTACAAAACTTCAGGGGCACAAAAGGGGGTTTTTTATCATCTTATTTTATTCCAGATGTCTAATGAGCATGTATGACATAATCCTGGAGTAATACTAAGACAATGGCAGTCACAGATGTCATGTCTTGTCAAATTAATAAAGTCCAAAAGAAAAGGTTTTCTTAACAGATTAACTCCAGATGTACATGCAATAAGATAAAATCTGTTCCTTCAAAAGCAGCACTTGGAAATACCCTTCCTAGACAAAAGTTTTCCCAGACATGGCTGGGGCAAGAAACCAGTTCCCTAAACACCAAGGGATGTTGAGTGAATGTTTTGTCTCTCCCCAAAACCCTTGCTGAACGATCTATTGTGAATTCAGTGAAAATATAAGAACATAAGGGAAGCAGCAAGACACTAATTCAATTACAACACAATTCCTGCACAAAACACATAAACCTGTTGGTCTATCATCCTTGACCATAAATGTATCCAATTTTTTTCTTAAAGCTCCATACTGACTGCATTTAAAACAAACTGATAACTGTACCTATCCTGGTTACCTATCACCCTATTTTGAGAAGCAATTCCTGTCTACCTATTTCCATCTACCTCCTTTTATAACCTAACTTTATCCAAATTTAAACCTGTTATTTATCCTATCCTGAATAATAACCCTGAGTACCTACAGCTTTCTTATTACATGCAAAATCTTCATCAGACACAACAATACCTATCAAGTAAGCCTTTAGGTATAATGTTTTCTGGAAAGTAGGAAAATTATGAATAATTAAATCCATGCATGAACAACTGAAAGACATGTGTGATAAAAGGCACAAACATATCATCCTATCCAGAGACAGCCTGGAATCTTGGATTAAGGTCGTGAAGCCTCCTCCATTCCTGCAAATGGTAACAAGGTCAAGAAAACCACTTCCCTTTCCTTTCCCCCTCCCCACTCACAAAGAAAGTTCACGATAACCTATCCAATACGGTCACGATAACCTCTCTCCACGCCCCTCCCTCCCCCTACCCACACAGAGGTCAGGACTGCCCCAGCCCATACATCTACGTACATAGATGATAAACTCCCCAATAAAACAAGGTCATGATGGCACCTCTCTCCCCCAGCCACACGGAAAGGGCCCCTACCCACCCACACAGGAAGATTCTACCCGGCTCCACCCACACACAGGTCCTCCCCTCCCCCTGCCACACACAAAGGTCAGGAAAGCCCCTCCCCATCCACACACTAGGGTACCCAAAACACAGAAACAGACACCTAGCCCCCAACACTTCCCAGGAGGTTCCCACGCCCGCCAAGAGACACTCACCCCAATGCTGACTAGCTGGTCATCTTTGTTTTGTGGGAATGTAACGATGAACTTTGACCCAGCCCGTTCCTCTGAGTCATTGAGGGGCCGGAATCTGGCCACAACCTTAATGGAGTCCTCATTCCCTTTATCTATTGGCTCCCCGGACATTCTGGCGGTTCTGGGACGACTGTGCAGCACTCAGTTATCAGCCCGTCATTATATTGTGCAGTCAGCTGTGTTTGGGTGGATCCCGTCACCCCGTCACCCGCCTCCCGTCACGGTGGTCACGGCGGTGTTCTCAGCGGACCCTCGACGGCGATCTTCCAGGGGCAGGCGGGGCGGTCTCTTGAGGTATTGCGCCGGTTTCACTATTAAATATCTGGACACACAGTATTAAATTTGTCCAGAACGCCCGAGGAAAGGTGTTCTCAGTCCTCACGCCGCCATTTTATCTCGCGGTGCATCATGGGAGGAAACACTCAGGAAGGTGTGAGTCACTGCACCGCGTATTTTAAATCCCACGTGCTCGACATTCCTTTTTATAACTATTGCTCACCCTGACTTCCTGTGAGGCTGTGAAGGGAGAGGGGCTGGAGGGATAACTTGACAAGATGGGGTTGGTGAAGCGTCCCTAGGGATTTAAATGGCTAATCTAGTTTTATAATGCCTACTTCCTTATGGTGAATGCATATTGTATCTCCCCACTTTTAAAGGATAAATCTTCACCTTGCATTACACCATTCTCAATTTCGTTAATCTTCCTTAGAATGTTTACCAGTCTGATGTGTTATTTTTAGATACACTTTGTTTCTGAAAAAATTAAATGCCACCCTTCACTAGACGCTCCATACTCACCATCCACAGCAGCCTCTCTATTTCCATATTCAGGCCTGCTGTTACTGCTTCCCCCTCAGCACCATGGAAGTGAAGGATATTTCAGAAAAGTAGAAGAAATATTATTCCTTTTATTATCACAACGGTGGTATAAAATGAAATGCCCTGAAATTGACTCCATCTGGAACTGGCACCTTGACCAACACTGGCTGACAAAGTGGCTCAGAAACAGTCAATACGGAAGAATAACAAACTTTCACATCATCTCACATGGCAGTGAAAATATTGCTCATCAGTATTTTCACACAAGATTTAAGAAAGAAATTGAAATAGATTGTGCAGTTTTCCAATCATGTCCTCTAAATGAGAACCTCCAATAATGTTTCTTATTGGCTTCTATGGTTAATTTGAAGCTTAGATGATGAATACACTTTCTGAACCACTTTGGAAACACTCATTCCTGTTTGATGCAGATCCTTGCAAATTTCAGACCTATATGCATGCACATGCATGTGCAGGTACACACTAACACACACCCACACTCATGTACACCCACACATGGACTCATACTCAAGCACATGTACCTACACTCACATATGCATACACACACACACACACACACACACACACTCACACGCATGCACGCATGCACATGCATGTGCGTGCGCACCCACACACACACACACACACACACACACACACACTGCCAGGCATGGCACAAGATCTCATTCATTCAGAGTACAACAGATGCATACACAAGAAACAATGAACTACAAATACACACATAACTTCCTGTCAAAAAATGTCATGACTATTACAATGCAAAAAATATATATATATAACAAAGTCTGAATTTGCAAAATACCTTCAAACCTCAAACCACAAAAAACTGTCAGAACATCATGCATACCAAATATGCCTACTCAATTGCACATGCAAGATTGCCTGCAAGTCACAGAAGGCAAAGGAAGAAATTATCCCAGTCTTCCCAGCAGACAACAACATAGATTCAAGCAACAAAATGGAAGTTGTCACTGTCAATACAGGTGTTGCTGCCTTTCCAAATGATACCTACCAGGATTGCTGTGACAAAGCAAAACTGATCACTGCTCGCAACACTGATTAGCACTGCATTTGCATAAAGAATTAAATGGTGACCTTAGTATGTGCTGACCTAACCTGCAGAGGGTCACTTGTCAGTTGACGTTGACTATGGGTTGCCACAAACTGTATTTATATATACAGCATACATATTTACATACATACATACATACACTGATCCAAGACAGAGTTGCATAAGAGTCCACAACTACTAACTGATGACGGTGGTGATGGCCACCCCTTGACTCACCACGCCCAGGGGCCACAAAGGGCCCACACACACCTCCACCTGCTACAGCTGCTGCACTAATGGAACAAGCAACAAGAAAGACGATAATTGAGATAAAAGTAACGCCGATAACAATTCAGTGTGTTGAGTGTGGCACAGTTACCCAATTTTTCAGGCCACATGGTTCAAACCTTTGGCAAGTCATTAAGTAATATCAGTATGTTGCCACAAGGTATCCACGATGATACGCACCACAAATCAACTCCCAATGCCACCACGAGCAAGCGACTTTGTCCGCTCCGTGCAATGCATTGGAAAAGTAATGTCTATGAAGTAAAAAGACAAAACAATATAAATAAATAGGGATAAAACAAACTCAAAACCAAACACTGTCTACCCAGCATCCTCTAAAGGTAAGAAAGCTGTAGTCTCTCCCCAGTGTGACAAGAGGCTGCCCGAGGCCACACCAGCATTCAGAGAGGGAGGGAGGGAGGTATTAAGTGGAGGCCAAGACTACTTCCACAGCCCCCATCATCCCTGTTGGAAGTCTGTCAGCAGGGTGGTTCTTCGTTTCTCCACAATGTCCATCTGGTTTTCTAAGTCTCCCCGGTCAGTCATCTCAGCACGCTCAATCTTCCAGGAGAGGTTTTCTATCTCTGCCTCAAGCTGGGCCTGCTGGTACTCGAACTGGAGTGAAGGAACATTTAGTTAAAACGAACACATAATCAAGTTGTAAAAATTACAATAAATTTCACTCATGCAAAATAAACTTGAGTAGTTATAATAACAGAACCTAAATGAAGTGCATGTATCAAAAAAAAAAAAAAAAAAAATGCTAGGTCACTACATTGTCAAAATCAGACATATGACAGATAAAGACACAGCTAACAGTATATAACTTGTCCCTCCACCATCCTGTTAGCAAGCTCACCAGGTCCTTCCTGGGCCCAGACTCCAGATAGTAGGCAAATGGGTAGGTGTTCTGCAGGGTGTAGCGGCAGCGGGCCAGAAGAGCAGCAGCATCCAGGAGGTACTGCCAGTCAATCCAAGTGCCTGTGCCAGCCATCACCTTCTCCTGGATCCTCTCACGGATCTTGGCCAGTGTCTCCTCTTCCAGCTTCAGGGACTTGCTATGATTCTCCCACTGAAAGGGAAATTTGCCTCATTATTTGTCATTGTTAGCATAAACTGTTCCCAATATCCTTTGTTTTCCAAGATGCAACATCATAAAAGCTGTCAAGTACAAAGGTAAAAGCAAGATATATTCATACTACCTAAAGTCAAATGATCTGTCAAGGAAAATATAACCAAAGGAAATTATGTATCTATATTTGAGAAAAAAATATAGATAAATAAAAATTAACCCGGAGAAAATTAAGTACAAAATCCCAACACTGACTCGTTCATAGTAATGGAGGTACTTCTTGAGAGCCTCCCTGGCCTGGGCATGGGCTGACTCGTGGGCAATGTTTGGGTTCTCCTTGTAGCGGGAGCACTCATAATACTCTGAGCCGTGAGTCTTCCAGCAGCCCAGGCACATCCAGCAGAAATCATGCTTACAGTTGCAGCACTGCATGTGATTACAGCCGCCATTCTTCTCTATGCAGATGTGGCACTTGGGGCACTGGGAAGAGAACAGTAGAGAAAAACATTACTTGATGTTCTGAGATAGAATCTGGCTTGATGATGGAACAGGCACATACTCTCATTTCATATGTATTCCCCTTATAAGTAATGGGCAACACTCACATCTTTGGTGTGTGCACTGATGTAGTTGGCTGTTTCACTGTCATCGGCACACTTAGTAAGCCAGCGCTTCATGGTTTCACAGTCAGTTGGGGCATGGTAGTCGTTGCCACACCTGTAGCTGTAGAGAGGAAAGTCCATCATAAACTTGCCGCTCACACTGAGGCATTGAAGCCCACACAAAACATGTCACACAAGATGAACAGCACTAGATGTTATATCCCCCGAGATAAAGACTAAACTAAAGATAATATCAACTGCTTTAATGCAGGAGTGACTTTTAACATGACATAAAAACCATGTAAATAAATGTACCAAACACCAGCCACTCTCTTACCAGAACTGAGACTTGCAGGCAGTGCAATTGACTCTCTTGGCGCGGCACTCCTTGGCCTGTACCACAATGTTACAGTTGGGGCCGGGACAGAAGCGTAGCTGTGGGTGGCTCCTCACATAATCCGAGAAGGCATATTGCTGGTACTTTTCCCTCAGCCTGGGCAGCTTCAGCAGGGGCAGCACAAAGTCCTCAGGAGCAAGGACTTGACAGTTGCTGCCCATGCACTCAATCCCTACAACAACAAATGGATGTCAGTAAATCATGAGATAATATAATATGGCCTTTGCCTTCAATTCTACCTTGTGAGTCTTTTAGCTTGATACAAAATGGTACTCCTACAACTGGCCCACACTTGGATGTCAATAAATTTAGCAAACTTTGTAATCTTGCTGCAGAAGTATTTTACACATGTTACTAATACTGCATATTCACTGACTAAACTTAATACAATACAATCACTAGAGCTGCATCAAGAAGGATGGTCACAACCAAGGAACCTCCTTTATTCCTGTTCATACACTCCACTTCTACATGTTACCCTCATTGTCTCCTTTCTCTCTCAGCAATCCCAACCTAACTAAAAAAGACAGGAGTACCAGTCCTTACCTGTCGATGCTCCATGTACAATCTGGACCTCAAAGTGCTTACTCCAGCAGTCCTTGCAAAACATGTGCCCACAGGATAAGTGGCTGGAATTATCAGGGGACATTGGTGCCAGACAAACAGGACAGGTGGTCTCCCCATCCCCCTGCTGGGCACTGGTGCTTGGCTGGGGGGGTGTTGGGGGCTTGATGTGTGCTGTGGTAAGAAGGCGATTGCAGTCCTGGCGGTAACCAGCCACTATCTCCATCTGGTTCCAGCCATGCATGTGCAGCAGCAGCTTTGCCAAGGAGGGAGTCACCTGAAGAAAAGACCATCAAATAATGCAATCATCACCTGAATGGATAAATGAATAAATAAAATGTACACTTAGACTATGAAAATATACAAAACCATTACTAATGTAGCACAAAATAAAGAAAGGAAACAGTCACTTGGTAAAGTCTTTGTAAAGAGTCAAGTAACACACCTTTCTCACCTCCATTTAGTGTCCTTTTCCTTAATATTAAGTACTATGATCACTTAAAAATCTATCAGCTCTCAGATTTTCTTACTACACAGCCACCAGCAAACTTAACAATGAGAGATTAACATAAAACACTGTTGAAGTAAGTACTGAAAGCTGACACTCCTGGTCATAACTGTGCAACATCCACTTTCCTCCAGCATTCACACTTCCCTATTTACCATACAATGACCACAACAACCCTCACCTGTATGCTATTGGAAAGCTGCTCCACAGACTCATTCAGCAGCCTCTCCACCTCCGTGTCGGTGAGGCAGGCCACGTGGAAGTACTCGGGGTCATTCTTCTGTGGGTCCACGTGGTCCACATCCCGGTCAAACTCCTCTTCGTAGTAAGCATCAAAGTCGTCATCGCTGTATTCCATCTCCTCGTCAGACATCTAAGGAGGAACCAACACTTAATGAAACCTTATTATTCACCTCTGTCCCTAGTTCAGCCACTCTGCTGTACCAAGACAACTACACCAATCTTTCGGTAGCTCGTCACTAGCTAAGGCATTCCTGGGGTGTAATATCTCTTCCCCCAGTGGCTGATGGGGTAAAAATGTGAACAAGTTTGGTATTCTGACATGGCTAATTAGTGTGTGCTTGCTGGCCTGGTATATACAAAGATAGATAGATAAATAGATAGTTTCTCACCTAGCCTGGCCGCATGATTGCTTTGTTCTCTCATCTGTACAATTATCAACAGACACAGACATAATTATTCATATTCCCATAGGTGTTGTTTCCCAAAATTGATGTGGAATCCTTGTTTAACCATCAATAGAAGCATGAAAGCATACTTGAAAACCAATACATACCTCCATTATGGCCTGCTGGAAGTAATACACATAAGTACTTAGTGAAAAATGCCAGTGTTTAAAAATATATACTGCTCTTGATTCTGAGTACGCAAATCAGTTTAGTATCAGCCTCCCTTACTATATAGTCCATCTTTTTTGGGTCTGTTTCTCTCTCCTATTTTTTCTTTTCCTCCAAAGTAACATTATCACTTCTTTCTCAGTTTCTTTCCCAATATTTTTGGATTATGTGAACATCAATAACATCAGCTACCCACTTTTATTTTAACTCTTTGTTCATCTATCTTTTAATCATGTTAAGTTATCCATATATCTCTAGCAGCTTCTCTATCAATACATGAGGCTACCCATCTGTCAGTCTATTTTTTATTAATCTTTCATCAATACAATATTCATCCGTCAGTCTACACACACATTAGCTTATCAATATTTTCCTGCTTTCTACATACATGTCAGCTTGTCAGACCTTACATATTTATATATCTATCTTGCTTCAATACAAAGAAATGAACAGAACTCAGCGTTACCCAGACCGACTAAAACAAAGATCACAAGCGAACTTAACCTAACCACAAAGAACATTGCTTGGTCTAACATTACAATACGAACACAACTTACATTATTGATTTCCAGCCAGCCTAGACGCAACTACAAGCTACAGATGCTAAATACAACCTGAAAACATTCATATATTCCCTAAAATTGATATAACAAGATTTTTACTGCGTCGCATTAAGTCGAGAAAACGTCACTTGTATTTCGTGACGCAAAAAAATAAAATACTTTACAAAGGGGCGTTTTAGAAGCTCACAACGTCCCTTTCAGCTTGGCATGTGACAGAGCAAGTAAGGCAGGTAGATGGTTAGTGGGAATATGGTAGAAATGACCTCAAAAAAAGACCAAAACAAGGTAGGTAAACATTGTTCTTACCTTCCTGCCTTGTTATTTCTCTGTTTTCTCCTTAACTATTCCCCTATTAAACCTGATAATTTGTAGCATTAACAGTGAGCCACAGCTTTACCTTGAAGGCGTGTCAAAAGGGAACTGCCGCCTCAGAAACACTTGATACAGAGGCGAGAAGTGAAGGTATTGATATTTCCCAGCTGCTAGTCCGCCATGACACTTTGGTTCCAATAATGACAGAAACCTCTTGTGTGATTTCTTTTTTTTTCTCTCTCTCTCTTCAGTCTAGTGATGATCTTAAAGTTTCTTTTTATATTAATCCTTGCTTATTTGTTTTCGTTAGCTTTATATATAGGTCCAGTTTGTTATTGTTGAATATTCTCTATTGTTCTTTTCAGTTTCATTATTTTTCTTTATGTCTATACTTCATCTAAACTTTATTTCATTCACAGTCTGTTCCAAAATATTAAAAAAAAGTATATATATTCTGCTTATGAATGGTATGAATAATAATGCAAAAAAGATAATATTCAACAGCTGGTTTATTTTTAAGAGAAGTATTCTTGAACAGAGAGAGAGAGAGAGAGAGAGAGAGAGAGAGAGAGAGAGAGAGAGAGAGAGAGAGAGTTTTACGTTTATAAGAAAAACATAAATGTTCCACTAGTAACATTATTTACGTTTCATCAGTAACGATATGCAAGTAGAGAGGCAAGGGAATTAATAAATTTTCTTACATACCGCAGACGGAATGATTAGAGGAAATATAAAAGATTCTCTCTCTCTCTCTCTCTCTCTCTCTCTCTCTCTCTCTCTCTCTCTCTCTCTCTCTCTCTCTCTCTCTCTCTCTCTCTCATAAAACAAAAAAAAAAGCATTATCTATAGCATCGCGCGGAGTTTGAATAGGAGAATATATGGAAATGGAAAGATTTTCGGGGTAACTAATGCAAAAGGTGTTTCAAAACTACCTATACCTTAGATCAGGGGTTCTTAACCGGGGATATCCATACCCCTTGGGGGTATGAGAACCATACCCCCAAGGGACTAAAAACTTGCACATTTATGTTCTGTTTTTTTTTTCTTTTTGTATAATAAAACGGAACTATAACTTTATTAATTTTGCTTTCAGTAAAAAAAATAATAAAATTATCAATGGTTATGTTTTTTTCCTAGTAATCCGTATCTAAAGTACAGTAAATTCAAGCGATTGAAATACTCGTATCTGGAAGACATACTGGCAAATAATAGGATTGGTGATAATTATCTGAAGTCAACTGAAGGGGGTATGGGACCATATTCGACAATCCATTGGGTGTATGGAACCATCAAAAGGTTAAGAACCCCTGCCTTAGATCATAATATATAGGTGGTAGAACGTAAGTTGAATTAGAGAGAAGGAAGGAATGGAAGGGCTAAGAAGAGAAAAAGGAGGAAGCTTGAATGGTGTGGAGGAACTGAATAAAAGATTTGTAGAGAATGTTAGGAATGCAGCAGCCAGCCAGATGGGGTATGTAATAATGAATGCCAGAAAGGGCACATGCAAGCCAAGTTGGAGTGAAGAAATTAGGGAAGAAAGAGATTAAATATGATGTGCAGGCAGTTTAGAAAGAGGAGGCTTGGGAGTAAGGAGACTGAAAGTGATTACCAGAATGCATGGACAGCGCATGTGAGTCAGCAACGAGTGACTAATCAAAAGACAATGAATAATAAAAGTTAGGTGTGAGAGGGGTATCAGTATCTAAGACTAATAGAGAAAGGTTTTGAAAATGACCGAGAATGTTACAGATTCTTGAGAGGTGAGGGGATGCCTGACAGTGAAAATGTGGAGAGCCTGAAGGTGAATGGGGCGGTGGTGACAGGTAGAGAAGAAGTGATAAAGGAGATAAGAGTTCTGGAAAAAAAGAGCGGTGGTGTAGGAGAGATACTTGATGTGAGAAAAGGGTGTGTAACAATGGAGAAAGATGCGGATGAGTTTAATGAAAGAATCAACAGAAAGGAAATAGTGAAATGTGTGAAAAAGCAGAATGGGAAGGCAGTAGGTCCAGATGAGATACCTTATGAGATGTCTAATGGAGGGGAAGTTGTTATTGATAGGATAAATAAGTTATTTAACTAGGTGTGGGAGGAGGAGAGTGCCAAGAATGTAGAACGAATACTGAATTACTTGCTTGCGTAAGGGAGGGTACATGAGTACAAATTAGTTGAAGAACTACAGACCGATTGTATTAGCAAACACAGTAGGTAAAGTTTTCAGTACAGTGTTAAATGAGAGATTGTGTAAATGGATTGAGAGCCGGAGTGTTAGATGAACAACAGAAGAAATTACGTGTGGACAGGAGAGTGGAGGATTATGTTTGTAGTGAATGAAATGATTGAGAGAAAGAAGGATAGATAGAAATATATTGTACTTAGGTTATCTGGACATAAAGAAAGCTTCTGATAGGGTGAATAGAGAAATGCTAGTTAGTCTTAAAAATGATTGAGTTGAATGCAAAGATAATTGACATATAGCGGAGTACTCGTACATATGTGGACAAAAGAGCTAAATACAGGCTAGGAGATATACATACAGACTGGGTGTAGAGTGAGAGGAATTAGGCAAGGATATATATATTGTCACCAACACTTTTTTTTGGGGTGAGACGGTGGAGCATGTGATGCCGGAGTATATGAAGTATGCCAGACAGGAATGAAATCATGCAAGTAGTGCTGAGGGACTGGGACATGTCAGAGTGGAGGAGACAGGAAAGGAATGGACGGTGTTGCTACTGGAACTGTGTGGAGAGACGAATGAAAGGATGATTGAAATTGTGAAAGTGATGCGAAAGTTAATGTTTGCTTTTCTGTTTGCCTTATCTTTCTCCGTACATTTACTGATACAGACGCCTGTAAGATCAAGATCAAGATAATAGTATTCTAACTTTACAACGGCACAAAAAATCTGAACCAAAACAAACACCCTTCCTCATCTCCAACTTGTATTTATCTGATATATTGGTGTTAAAACTTAATTGTACTTAAAACACGAGCAAAGTGAACACTTGGGAGTATTTTCTGTGGCCGCTAGTGTAGTAATTAAGGAAGGATACTAAGGAATAGGGAGAACAATGAGTGATGGAGGAGGAACTGCCGGCCACTCACTCGCAGAGGCTGGTGATGGCATGCAAGGTGCGTATTACTGCAGGACTAAAGGGAGCTTTGAGCTAAGGTCATTATTTGTTCATTAGAGAATTAGGGAAATAACCTTGACCTACTAATTTCCAGACACTGACTACATCTCGGAAAAATATGAGCAGTTAAGCTAATGAACTAAATGAATCTAAACCTAATCTAATGTAACCTAGCCCTCAGATGGAAATGCTAATGTTATTTCAGTGTTATGTGAGCTTACAGCCAAGGTTATTACTTCCTCAATATAGCTCTTCAGTGCCTGGTCTTTATAAATTCGTAATTCCTGTGGTGATATTCTGGCAAACTTGTATCCTGTCTCAAAATGAAGGAATCAATTTATGCATCAATTTATCCTTAGTGTTTTAATTTCACCGATTATGTTTTCTTGCCTTTTTTTTCATGTTAAAACATTTCTTCCTGCTAGCAAGTTATTATTATTATTATTCTACCTCTATCAGTTATTTAGATCATAATATAATACACCCCAAACTTTACTTTCATGCAGACAGAAGCCAGTGGTCCAAGGAAAAGTTACTTGAGGAACTCCAGAAGAAGGAAGAGGAAAATCAGAATCTGAAATTACAGCTACAGCAACACCAGAATGCCATTGGATCATACTCACCTGTCATTAGCAGTGACATCCTGAACCACCAGCTCCAGGCCATTGGGGAAAGGCCTCTCACCTGTGCCCAGGTCGCCAGGTATTCACGGCAACTCATTCTACCAGAGTTTGGTCCCAGAGGACAGAGAATGCTGTCAGCAGCATCTGTTCTCATTGTTGGGTGTGGAGGCCTGGGGTGTCCAGCAGCGGTATACTTAGCTGCTGCTGGGGTTGGACGACTTGGGCTGGTTGATTACGACTTAGTGGAGCTGAATAACCTCCACAGACAAGTCCTGCACACAGAGGAGAGAGTTGGCACATCAAAGGCACTCTCCATAGCTCAATCCATCAAGGCACTGAACAGCGAAGTAGAAGTAGTTCCATATGAAATTTCCTTCACAAGCAGCGTGGCCCTAGAAGTTGTCAAGCAGTATGAAGTAGTATTGGACTGCACAGACAACGTGGCCACCCGGTACCTGTTGAATGATGCCTGTGTATTGGCAGACAAACCCCTTGTCTCTGGCTCTGCCCTGAGGTTTGAAGGGCAGCTGACTGTCTACCACCATCAGGGAGGACCTTGTTTCCGCTGCATCCACCCAAAGCCTCCACCTCCTGAAACTGTGACAAACTGTTCTGACGGAGGGGTGCTGGGGGCGGTGCCTGGTGTCATAGGCTGCATGCAGGCACTAGAAGCCATCAAAATAATAACTAATGTAGGAACTCCTTTGTCACAGAAACTGCTCTTGTTCGATGGTCTTCGGGGAACGTTCCTCACTGTCAAACTGCGAGGCATGAAAAGCACTTGTGAGATTTGTGGGGAAGAACCGTCCATAAAGCAGCTAATTGATTATGAACAGTTTTGTGGAGCTGCAGCAACAGACAAGGACAAGGGGGTGACGCTGCTGGAGAGGAATGAAAGAGTAACAGTCGAGGAGTACAGAACCTTAATGAAGGCAAACAAACCACATGTACTAATAGATGTAAGACTGCCTGTTGAGTTAGAAATATGTTCCCTACCCAACTGCATTAACATTCCTTTGAAAGACATAGACAAGGCAGAAAGTATAAGTCTCATCCAAAAGAAACTCTCAGATTTAGGATCAAAGAGTGTGGTCTGTGTTTGTCGAAGGGGAAATGACTCTCAATTAGCCGTGAGGCAGCTGGAGGCATCCTTGTCCCAGCCAGACTACCAAGTCAAGGACATTATTGGAGGGTTGACAGCTTGGGCTCATAAGATAGACAACTCTATGCCTGTATATTGATTTTCTCAGTAAGGCAACAGTGTGGTAATGTGCTTATAACATGGCTTTCATGACTATAATTGCTTTATGGAAAGATGATATTATATGATAACTTATTAAATAAATGACTGCTGCACTTGCCAAGTACTTTAGTTTATGTATGACACTGATCCTATTGATTAATTCTTCCATCCGTTCATCTGTGTACTGTACGAGTCACTCTCTAGGAACTTTCCCCAACGGGACAGTAATGGTAGGGTTTCACAGAGCAGCAGCTGACTGACTTAGAGGATTTGCCATTTAAAACAAAATTACTTCACACACTATCAGAATTTAACATATCAGTTATATAACTCTTCTATATCAATTATATAACTCTTCTAAAGTCCAAGTTTGTAATGAATAGTATAATTTCTATGAGTAACTATTTTTGACATTCCTCAGGTTTAGGACTTGAAATATACATTTCTCTTTTAATTCCACTATTCCTCTTGCCAAGATCCTCACTTTTAGCAGTGAATAGGCTGGAAATTAGATTTGGGAATCTATCACTGGAGAATGAGTAGGACCACTAAAATATTAATATAAAGATTTTTGCACCATGTACTCGTATTATCCAAGGTAGGCTGTGATCAATATTAATATGACCTGAACACATATTTCATTAAACATTTACAGATGTATTACTTGTGTATCATTTATTTTTTAAACCCTGATATTTATACATTTCTTAGAGTACTCTCACTACTCCTAACTTTTTCAATTTTACTGCAATGTTTTGAAGACTTGCTTGCATAGGCTCCTGTTCTGATCAGAAAAGGAAAGTTTTTACCCCCTAGATACACCTTATTTACTTGATCAGCCAAACCAATGTTCTCAGGTGTAAAGGGATTATCTTTGGAAGTCCACACTCCCTTATCTGAGACAATACTAGCAAATATGTAGCCAGTCATAAAAGCATCATAGCCAGCACGGTGACCATTGGCACTGCGGCGAAGGTTCTGAGGCTGAACCTGCTCTGGTACAACACCATTTGAGTTTTTGGTGATGTCTTCTGGCTCATTTGTTTCCTTTGAGCTCAAATGACACTTTTTTGCAGAAGGAACATTCTCAGAGGATGATTTTCTTTTCTGGGGCTTCCCTTCTTCCCTTGTCTTAGTAAATTTTTCAATAACATGGACCAGAGAACCTCCTTTAAAACTGGAGTACTTGGAGTCACCATGCTTCTTGGCTCCTTGCATCTGGAGGACCTTCACCACTCTGTTGATGTTGTGGCTCAAGGAACATTTAACATCATTGCAAAACCCGTGAAACTGAAAGAAAAAGGGGAATAATATGAAAAATGTATTTTCAGACATTTTTGTGCCTCATCTCATATACTTTTAAAGGCTTTGAAATCTTCAAAAGCATTTTCAAGATTCTTGTGATAATATAACAAGGATTTTGGATAATTTTTGGGTAATATATGAAAACCAGTCCGATCACCTCTGAAAATATAGTCTAAGAAAGCTTAGGGCATCTAAGAATGAAAGATAAAATATTGAACTTACAGCATAGTTCTGGCAAAGGTCCCGCTTGTCAGTGTCCTCCTCCACTCTGTAAGAGAAGATCTGGAGGTAGGAGTACCAGTCAATGTTAGGAGTCTGCCTAGGATATGGTGGAAAACGTAGCCGTACATGCCACTGTCCATTTCTCTGGCGACTGATGTTCTTCAGCTGCCTGTGGGTGGAAACTGAACTGTATGGGAACAGGCACCAATCTGTCTATGTGGCATCAAGACAGTCACTGCTGTGTCTATTTCAAATTAATTGTTTAAAGTTTGAAAAAAGTGTGCATAATGTTGGATAAGAAAAATGTGAAAGTTGGTAAAAAATATTTATAATATAATGGTAGTTATTAGAAATTCAGGAGTAAAGAAACAAACTCTTGCATGATGTCACCCTGTACAATTTTCAAGTTTTATGATGATGGAGTCAAACTTCATGGATTAATATTTGGAAGACAGTATCTTAAAACTGTCCTTTCAAACACTACCCATTGAATGAAGGTTTAAGTAAGACCATCAGCCACTTCCCTACAAACAGTTACTAAGGTTAAGTTTGCACGACTCACATCTTTTTGAACAAGTATTCCAGGTAAGTTGCCGGCACAGCTTGGTGGAACTCAGCAAGGTACTTTGTGTCATAAATTCCACTTGGAAAAAGGTCATCAAGATCTGCAGCAAAGGTGTCATTCTTCTTGGGAAGGTCACAGTAGAAGGATTGGTAGAGGAAGATGAGATCTATCAAGCCATTATGTACAATGAGGGGCTTCCTGTATTCCAGCAGCTTTGTGAAGAGATTTCGTACACTCAGTGATTTGTCATTCTGCAAAAGCAATAAGACTTGAGTTATTTGGCACAATATCATAAAATTATTGGTCAGTAATTTTATTGAAACAGAGGAAAAACATAAATTAAATAGGACATACTGATGATTGCAATTTTCAGAAAAGAATGATAAGTCCTGTTTCCTGTACCTTGCGATCACAGCCCTTGTAGTAGAGGATTCCCTTGGCATACAGCTTGTTAAAGTCAAATCCATGGTTGTGCAGGAACTTCAAGGAATCACACTCCACAGTGAAGGGGTCGGTGCACATGGTGAGCACATTGAAGGTCTGCACCATGTAGTCGTGGCTGCGGATTTGTTCTTCACCTGCAAGGAATAAGACAAATAGTAGTTATGTTTTTTAATCATTCTTACTGCACTTCTCTTTCTAGAAAAGAATTGAAACTCCATAGAATAATTAATACTCTTATGCACAATTAATCTGTTTACATTCACACATCTAAATTTAATTAAAATTATACAAACTCTTCCTTACCTTTTTCATCTTGCATATCAATACTGCTCACAGAATTACAAGAGAAGCAAGATATTCCCAGGGCAACAATAGCATAATTCCGGGCCACTTCTGCCATGTTTTGGTACCGCACGTCAAGTTCAAAGCTTTTGATCTTGCTTCTGTTGCCCAAGCCTGACAGCTCCTGAAACAGTGGACCAAATGAGTCAAAGATGCACAGCAGTGGGGAGACGCATCCCTCCTCATCACCCCATGAAAGCTACTGACATGACATCAAGTAATAAGATCTCAGGGCCACCATCAAGTAGGCAGCAGTGAGCCTTCAAAATCTTATGGAAATGTTACACAATAATCCATACAAGTAGTAAAAATTTAACAAATAAATAAATAACATACATTGACATACTCTGGATATATCTGTATATGCTGTAGGTTGGAGGATAATTACTAAAATTATTCAGGCATCACCACCACTTGTATCATTGGGCAATATGAAGCTGGACTGACAATACTTAACAAAGCCTTCTTCACTCACACAGTCCATGGCCACGAAGGTCGCGTCTCGCAAGGCTTTTGACAGTGAGGGCCACACCTGAGCCAGGTTGTCCCCGGTCACTTCGATAATGGGCAGCTTCTCCTCCATCCCGACACAATGACTGCCTGAACTGGAGCGTCAGGGTACACGGGAAGACTGGAGAGTTGGGGGACGATTGGGAGACTGTTAAAGGTTAGGGGATGTTGGAATGACAAGACAGCGCTAAGTGATACATGGCCTGTTTTCTGGACTGTGCTTGCTGCCGAGGCTGTGCTCCAGCTGCAGTCTGGTGGTCGTGTTGGTGATGTCTCCTGTATAGCTGCCCTACCTCCCTTGCCGAGCTGCAGGGGAGATAATCACCCCACGTTCAACAACACCTACATTCCTTATACTCGTGCTCAAAACGATGTTTACTTGTGAAATAAACACAACATTCACAACTACAAATATACTGTTATTTTTATCTTGTTAGTTGGTTTATGAATACATTTGAAAAGTGACAGAAAACCACAAAGAACACAAACAATTGCTCTTACAGTAAAATAGACAAACAAATAATAAATCGTCGCGTTATAAAAGGGATCAACTATATAAAATTTAAACTTATCATCAATCTAAGGAGTTTTTGTGCTCATGAAATATAGTTAAAAGCCAAAAAATATTTTATGTGGTGATATTTGGATTCCCTTAACATATTTCACTTAAAGTTAGAATTCCTATATGTAAATTCTAACTATACACATACCTAAAATAGAATATAACGAGAATAAAGAAGCCAGTAGGCATAAAGATTTTAATTAATCAATAAATGGCTAGCTTTAATTCCATAAATGCGACCATGGAACAAAAATTGACACGAAACAATATGAGACCAACCCAGACCGAGACCGCCGAGCCTAGTGTTATGGCGGCGTGGTGAGGCAGGACGCCAGCACAGAACTTGTACCGATTACCGCCTTTACCTTTAACTGGAGTGGCCTGTGAGGTAAAAATAGACTTAACACCAGGTGATATATTTAAAGGCAGCACCGTATGCCAGGTAACTCAGGTACTTGATGAGATAGAGGAGGGGAATGATCTCTGTTATAGCTGGACTTCAAGGGCAGATTAGGACTGAATTAGGAGTAACATGAGCAACGTACAGCTGGCGATAAATGTTGCACCGAAGGAGTCATGTGTATGGTATGAATAAATGATGTGAAGTCTAATTGGTCTCGGGAATCCTTACTTATAGTGTGTATCAGTGGACGCCGGGCGGGGCGGGCTGCTGCTGTCCTGTATTAATTTAGTGTTGTGATGGGCTAAATTTTCAGTTGACTACATAAAATCGCACCTAGGCCATGTTGTATGTTGTAGGCTGGAGAAACAACAAGACATGGAAATTAAAGTAAGAGATAAGATGGTGGATATATTTGTGTTGTTGCCTCGGCCCTCATGTTATAGATGTAAAAATACAAGTTCAAAGAAAGTAAGTAAACTTAGCAAATGAAATAACGGTGAGGAAAGTAAAACTAAGAAAACACAGAATCTAAATAGGCAAACAAAAACTGAAATAACAGAGAGAGGAAAATAAACCTAGCAGAGAAATGTAGTAAAAAAAACATGAGAACTTAAATACCAGCAGCTTTGTTGTTTTACTTAAATTTGCATAAATCTGTATACAATTCCTCCCATTCCAGAGGCAGAGAGTAGCGGCAAGATGTCTATGTCAGGAGCTGAGTACCTTGCCTCCATCTATGGCACAGAGAAGGACAAGGTGAACTGCTCCTTCTACATCAAGACTGGAGCTTGCCGGCACAGCGAGAGATGCTCCAGGAAGCACAACAAGCCACAGTACAGGTAATGCAACTTGCACAGCTAGATGGGTACTTTATTACTACTAAGAGAGACTAAGGTACAGCCTCATCCACAAAGCACATCAACGTAATATTAACCTGAGAATAAGTATCATGAAAGTTGCCAAAGAATTACTATTACCATAGCAGGAAATGAACACCACCTCCATTCCTCCAACAGCCAGACAGTGGTGATGCAGAACATGTATGTGAGTCAGCAGAACTCAGCCAAGTCAGCAGACGGTTCCCACCTGGCCAACATGAGCGACCATGAGATTCAGGAGCAGTTTGAGTACTTCTTTGAGGACGTGTTCTTTGAGTGCGAGGACAAGTATGGCGAGATTGAGGAGATGTGCGTGTGTGACAACCAGTGCGACCACCTGCGAGGGAACGTGTACATCAAGTTCCGTCGCGAGGAGGATGCTGTGAAGGCCGCTGAGGATCTCAACAACCGGTGGTATATGTTCCGCCCCATCTACTGTGACCTCTGTCCTGTCGCTGACTTCCGAGAGGCCTGCTGCCGACAGTTTGAGATGGGGCAGTGCGGCAAGGGAGGATTCTGCAACTTTTGGCACGTCAAGCCCATTTCCCACCATCTGAAGAACCTGCTGGCACGCTCCTCCCGCTCCCGCTACCGCCATCGCACCCGCTCGCGCTCCAGATCCAGGGAGAGGTACACCGAGAAGTATGAGGGTAAACACGAGGGCAAGCACCGCCGCAGGTCCCGCTCTCGCTCCCGGGACAGGGACCGTCGTGACCGCAGAGGAAGGTACTGAGGACTGGCTTAGAGGGACTCGTCTGGTGCCAGCAGAAGGAAGTGTGAGAGGCACACTCAGGTACTGGCTGGGTGTGCTTGGAGAATGTAAAGTGACCTATATGCATCTAAGCAATGACATTTTCCTTCATAATATTTCATGATAAAGTCTCCATTATTCAAGGCATATCTAGCTGATTTTTTGTATTAAGTTTTCAGCAGATTATGGAGTCTGCTAGGATAGGCAATCATACTTTAATGCATACACAAAGTATTTTGTTAAGGTGCTTAAGGTAAAGTGGAAGAAATCTTGCGACTGAGCACAATATTTCAAGATTCTCAGATTACTAATTCATACAAAATTTACCTGGAAATTTTGAAAAGATTGTTTAGGTGAGTTAGATGAATTGTCATCTAATGAGTGTCAGTGAGCTAGATGATTTGTCATCTTAGAAGTGTCAGTGCCTACAGAAGGATGTATTTGATGGTGTGATTTTGCTCGTAGTTATATTCATATAGTGTGTAGTACCAGATAGAAATTAAAGATCTCAGACTAAACTGGGGAGTCAACACTAAACTGAAGCTGTGCTTGGAAAGTATATTCCACTGATTTCCACTCAGTATTGCATGCTTATTTAGGTTTTATTTGTGTTCAAATTTTTGTTGAATTGAGTCGGTATCACTGAAATATTGTTGCTGAAATGTCATTTGTATTTCTTTTTTTCTTTTTTTTCATATTTTATTGTAGTAATTGTCTTTTCTAAATGTAGGGTCTAATTACATGTGCATTTTTGTAACAGCAGAGTAAAGTACACAAATATACTGCTGAATGTAAAACATAGACCATCCCTTGGAAAGTTTAAGAAATAAGTGACAGCCTGTGTAATGTTGTTCAGTATTACCCAAGCAATGGCGGTATGAACGACACCTCTGCTGTATATGCCAAACTGCAAAATGGGTTAAGGAACTTTGTGCATATATATACATAAGTACAAATTTTTGTGTGCATGAATCTGCCATTCACAAACATGCCGCTTAATGTAACCAGACATACCATGTGAAAATATATGTTGTCACCTTTAGAAAACACTTTATTAATTTTCTTCCTTTTTAGCATTTATAAGAATTGTACATTTTGTATGTTTTCTCTCCTTGTCACAAAGAATACTCAACACCTAATGCCCTGTGTGTTGAGGCTGGCTGAGAAGTTTGCCACATTCTTCAGCTTACTTTCTTGATACTAAGTTTAAACAGTATATAATTTTCATCACATCTTACATGTCACCAAAACTTCAGGTTCCAAAGGTAGATTTATTAATTGGCATTATATTTCATTATTATCTTCAAATAAAACTAAATTATTACTTTACATACTGGTCACACCTAATTTTTTTTTATCAAAACCACGACATTATAAAGTGAATATACGTATGTACATCCCTGAAGATTTTAATTTACACTTCATACAAAAGTTACATGGCAAAGATTGGCAATTGTGTAATATTTCCATGTACAAGAAGGAATTGCATAACTCACTTTTGTTTCTTACTGGAGTAATACTGGTGGTCTGAGTGGTACCGCTGATTCACTGGGTACTTCTGGTCCCTGCTGTTGGAGTGATATTGGTGGTCATTGTGGTGGTGCTGCGTTGTGGGAGGCGTCTGCTGCAGAGGCTTGCTGCGGTCGCTACTGTGGTACTGGTGGTCACTGTGATGGTGCTGCTGCTGCTGCTGCTGCTGCTGCTGCTGCTGCTGCTGCTGTTGCTGCTGCTGTTGCTTGTTGCTGCGGTCACTGTTATGGTACTGGTGGTCGCTGTGGTGGTGCTTGTGCCCTGTGCTGTGGTACTGGTGATCACTGGGATGCTGCGCCTCACTGGTTTGGAGATCTGTGCTGTAACGCTGCGAGGAGGAATGATGGCGCTGCTGCTGTTTCTTCTGTTGAGCCTGACTGGTGCTGTGCTTGTGGTGTGCAGTAGTCGTGGCATTAGCAGTGCTGTTACTGGTGCTGTTGGTTCGTTGATACTTTGTACTATTAGTGTGGTACTGATGGTCATTCTGGTGGTACTGCTGGGATTGCTGGAGCTTTTCTGCCAGTTCATGGTCATAGGTGGAGTGCAGCATGAGGCCCAGCACTCCAGCACGGTTAGTCATGGCTTGCCTGACTGTGCGCTCTTGTTCCAGTAACTCATCTAACTTGAGCCACTGGAAGAAAAGAAGAATCCTCTTACCTCCCTTTAATCAATAAACCTAATTTCTTACACTTATATAAGGTGAAAATTCAGAGCTTAGGAAATAATGTCACTGGAATACAAAGCAAAGTAAAAGCCAAGGAGAAGAGTAGGGAAGAAAAAGCCACTCAGTGAGATAGAAGAAATTGGGAAATAAAGGAAATCAATGAGGTAGACATAAAGGGGAAAGTCCATCCTATATATTATCTAGTTGTGTAGATGGTCAGCTTACCTGTCTGACTCTCTCCATGTCTATCTCAGCCCTCCGGAGCTTCTCCCAGCAGTAGTGACGCAAACACTTCTTTTTGGCCGCCAAACAAATTTCTCCCGTCACATCAAACACATTGGAGGTCAGAGGAGCTCCACAAACCTGAAAGAGGTTATATGCTTTTGTTTTCATCCACTACTCTGACTTGATGAAACATTAAACTTAAACAAAAGAAATGACAACCATATACATAAAAAGATGTTTATAACAGATCCCTGTTCTGATGAATTTCCTCACAGGATTGTAATGGCACAAGTTTTTAAATAACAATGGAAAGGAACAGTGGATTATAGGAATTGGATAGGTCAATACTGAAACCTTGTAGTTCATTACTGATTCTAAATGGTTTTGATGGTTAATTACGGATGAGTTTTCAAGATGAATGGCACAGCACAACACTGTCAACACAAGCTGACAGTGAAAGATGATCCTGATAGAGAATGTATTGAGTCTCACCTCATGATCCTTGACCAATGGTGCTTTGGTGTGTTCAGGACACATCACCCTCAGTCTTTTGCAGTAAGTGAGGGTGCTGGAGTTATAGAAGTCACAGAACATGTTGTTGCCCTCTATCCTTGTCTTAAACATGGAGCCAAAGGTGGTCTGACTCTCAAGCTGAAATAAAAAATGAACACAAATTAATTAATATCAACACTAGTGTATAGGAAACAGACAATTTAAACATAAGGAACTCAGATTACCTTATTAAAGCAGTTTTCCATGTGTCTAACTGCTCTTCTGGCCTGAACCTCGTGTCCACAAGTGACACAGTAAATGTAGACACTGTCCACACCCTCCTCCTCACCCCCGTCATCAGCTTTGGGGTCAATGCTGGCTCTCTTCCCTCGCTCAATTAGTCGGTCCAGCTCCTGAAAAAAAGAATGGTTCACCAATTAATTTCAAGTAACATAGGAATTATAAGGTTCAGTCCTGTGGCACAACAAACAGCATGGTTGTAAGGCTTCTAAAAAATGGAAAGCAGTTGAGCTGCAATTCCACAACATTGAGATAACATGCCACCACCAAGGGCTATAAGAGTGCTGTTCCTACATCATAATTCTCAAGTGCTTCAAAGGTATATCATCATTCTCTCTTACAGGATTAGGTAGTGGTGCATTTTGCAAGATAGGTCTTCTTCCCTGGATGTTGTTTTTAAATCATACTGTCTGATCATTCCATCTGCAGATGTCCAGTATCAAAACCACCAAATGCTTTAAAAGTTTAACTCACAAGGTGCCGTTGGTCCAGTTGCTGCAGCACCTCCCTCGCCTCTAACTGCTGCCGCCTGATCTTTTCCAGCTGCCTGATGTCCTTTGTCTCTGCCACACACTCACTCATCTTCCACTCCTGAATGCGCTGTGGCAATACCTGCAAGAAAGGAAAAGTTTAAGAAAGTGAGCCAATGAAAAAGCAGACATATTCAAAGACCAAGGACTGCAAAACCTAAAGACAAACTTACAGAATAGATCCTTGCTTCAGCCAGCTTGAGGCCACACTCGTCACTGCAGTACTTGCTGTTGGGACGTGCCAGCCTGGTGCACTGTGGCCCAAAGCACTGCCGGGTGATGATCTGGTCTGCCCGCATGTAGCCACCATCTGAGTCACTGTCTGAAGAGTCTGATTCGTGGCGACTCTTCCGTTTTCGCATCCCTGGCGTCTGCTCTTTTTTCTGAGGATAAAGTGAATTTTTACTGTCTTGCTGTGCTAAATTTTGGACTTGTGTATGGAACTAAAAACAATTTTGATTCATCTGAAGTTATTACCAAGATTTCAAACAAAATCATGTAAGAACTTAATTCCTCACATCACCTGTCTACCATTTTCATGATTTAGCAAAAACTATTACAGATACAAACAAACACTTGAACACAAACAGAAATACTTACTTTCCGGTTGAATGACTTGACTTCCTTCTCCTTGGTCTTGCTGGACTCGAGGATCACTGGGTCCTTCGTGTACTTCTTGTTGAGCTCAAACATTTCCTCCTCACTGTGCTCGTTGCGGTCCTTCAGCACAGTGGGGTAGTCTTCCTTCACACTGAATGGGGACTGTGATGGAGGCTTGGGTGGCTTGTCTGCCTCATGTTCCCAGTGCTTCTTGGGACTGCTGCTGCTGGTCTTGTTGGGCCTCTGGGCGAGCTGCACCTGGAGGAGCCACAGAGGAAGGCTGGTAAGTACAGATGAATCTCCACTTATAAATGCTTGATTTATAAACTTTCCAAAGTTACAAGTAAAATAAATTTGTCTTTTTCTCTTAGTCTTCAACTGTTGAATTCATATTTAGTAATAAAACAGTAGAAAATTGATCATAAATATACAGAAAAATTAAATCTATTTTATTCAATCCCACCTAAGATTTTTACTTATTGGTGGTGAAATATCACATCCTAGACACCAAGCAAACACACCTAAAACTTGTCTTTATGATCAACACATCAATTCTTAGACACCACATATCTCCAATGTGTTGACCATGATGAGTGCTCACAGTGCAGTAACCAGCTGCCTTACAGGATAAGAAAGAGGTAGGAAACATAATGGGATGATTTTGACCAGATTACAATGATTCAAGCTTTACAGATGGAGTAATAGCTCTCATCTAAACATCAGCTATTTGTATTTAAGATACTTAAACATGTTACACAGGAAAAGTTGCACTCCATCACAATTTGGCTTACAAAGTTATGGCACTGTCTCTTTTTGCACTTCTGCCGCAGCTTGTGGGGGCCTCCAAACTTGGCCATGTCCTTGCAGTTCTCGCAGCGGCCGCAGTCCTCACGCTGGTAACATGCCTCACATGCTCCACATCGCTGACTGCTGCTGCTGCTGCTACTTTTGCTACTGCTACTGCTGCCATTCTTGCTCTTGGAGGCTGGGAAAGTAGGCATTCATTAGAGCCAACACTTGGGTTTCCTAATGGCCCTCAAAAGCACATCTGACACAAGTTAATCTCTTTTATTTTTCTTAACATTCTTTCTTTCCACAATACACGGCCAAATTACATTACAAAGTACAACAAAGGGAAGTTCTCACTAAAAATCTTTGGTATAACTTACCTGAATGTTTATCATATTTGTATTTTTCCCTGTCTCTCTTCTCCTTGTCTCTCCTCTCCTTGTCCTTCCGTTCCCTGTCCTTCTTCTCCTTGTCCTTGTGGTGCTTGTTGTCACTGTGTTCGTGGTGGTGAGGCTTCTTCTGTTTGTACTTGATCTCCAGGGTCGAATCCTTCAGTCTGCATCTCTGGGTGTGCCAACGACAGCAATGCAATCAAATTCTCCCTCTAATCATCTGTAGTACTCTCAATGTACTGTTTTCTTCTGGTGACTGGTCTTGTTAATTACTTTAAAGTTAAAACTATAAAATAACAATTCAGTGAATATGGATAAATAGATAATGGGAATTTTTCAACTCCTGCTTCTGTTTATTTATTATTTTACCTAATTCATAAGGAATGGAAAAGGTTCAAGGTTGATTTTCAGTGCATATACTGTTTTTAGTCCTCTGTACCAGATATTGATCAATTTCCTTTGCACAATAAAAGGAAAATGTGGAGTATTTTGAGTGACTTTAAAATAATATCTTGTAATTGAGTTTACCTGCCAAAATCTGAGACCCCACAAAGAAATACATGGATGCAAGAACTAGGCTTTATAAAGTTTCTAGCATACCTGACAGAAGAATTTTCGTATCTTGTTTGCTTCCGACTCAGTCACATTGATGCAGTCGCCATGGTACCACTCCTCACATTTGTCACAGCCTCTGTTGGCAACATACAAGTCAGATACCTCAGGAGAAACAATAATAGAAACACAAGGAATATGCAAAAATATATAAATAAGTCCAAGGTGAAAAACACACTGTATGGGTAATACTTTCTAAATATCACTATTAAACTTAGAAGTAATCAAAGTAATCATAAATTATCTGTAACAACAAAATAACAACTGAGGGTGAGGACAAGGATGAGATGAAGACAAGGTATTGTAAGAGAAGGAATACAAGTAAGAAATGACGAGTAGGTAAAGGAAGAAAAGGAAGAGAAAAAGACAATGAAGGGTAAATAACATGAAAATAAATCAAGAATAAGAAATCTTGAAAGGATAGAGAGAAAATAGAGGAAATCTTGATGTTTCAGGAAGGAAAGAGAGATCGCTAACAATAATATACATACATCATGAACCTGGAGACATCTGAGGTCCGGCACACACAGTACACCTGCTCGTCCTTCAGGCCTTCCTCCCGCAGCATGGTGTTCAGTTTGCTCTGCCGCTCCGGGAGGTCAAACTGACGCGCTATCTCGGACTGTAAAGGAGTCTGAGGTTATCTGGCTGCTCACTTACAAAATCATAATGTATCTCTTAGTAGTATCATAGTAACATATAAATTTGGGTATTATGGAAGTGACCCTAGTCTCCTAATTTTGAGACAGTGATTACTTATTACTGGGCAAAAATATGATGCTTTCTCAAATTGTGATCTATACAATGAAGGGATAAGTAATGAACTGACTTAATATAATTCTAACTTAACCTAGCCCTCTGGTGAAAACACTAATTTTATTTCAATATTACTAGAAAAATGTATCTAAAGAAGAGATGAGGATTGAACGACTGGCAAGACACTCACTGTAACACAGCCAACACATTACTGGTCAGAACATGAGGATCACCAAGGCCTTTATGGATTTTAGTGAGTTTTGCCTGTCTTGCCACTGCACTATCTCCTCACGGATGAACAGTTAAGGGCATCTCCAAATTAAACTAATCAAAGTTCCCAATGTAGGATCTTGCATACCTCCTAACTGACAAAACATTTATTTACATTGATAACTGTCAACCTACTTAGCAATCACATATACTTGGAGTGATGAGAGCCAAAGGACATGGGTGAGCAGGCACTAAATATCTCAAGAATACGAGTTACAAAATCAACACAATATCTATCAAGTAATTAAACAAGCATTTTTTCTCATTCCTCATCTGTAAGTCTTGGCCAGCATCCTTTAAATAGAAAGAAATATAAATCAGCTTGATCAGGTAAACTCGTAAATCACTGGCGGGGTTGAATTAGTTACGGAAAATTTCCTACAGGTGAATGCAGTGACTAACGCTCTGCCTTCATGTTATTCATAAATCACTATCAGCTCTAAGAAAAGTGACTTGGGTTACACATCTCCACCTATACATTCCCAACCCATTCTTGGCCTGACGTACCTTAACTTGACATGAAAACTAAAATTCGACTTAACACAACTCAAATATACACAAGAAATCCAATGAAAGACATCGCCAAAATTTATACAACAGCGGTCACCAAATGGATGCTGCCTCGTATCTATGCATCACATCTCTTTATCCCACGTTCCTTGGCAGTACATGACTCACACACGTCTGCAGGAGTTCAGTGTAACCTCCCCGTGCTGCAGTGACCTCCCTATGACCCACCTTAGACATGTTGGCGGCAGTAATGACAGACGCGCTGCCTGTGCTGCTCAGTGTTTTGTTTGTTTACTACAAGACGAGGTTAGCTTCACCGTTTTGTACAATATTCATACAACTAGCATATAATATCGTTAAAACACTATTATTCTTTGTCTAAAATGAATTACTTAAGGGAATGGGGTGAGATTATAAATGACTCGTTGCAAGTCTTAAAAAGTAAATAAATAAATAAATAAATAAAAATAAATAAAAAAGCGGGAGTTTAAAAGAAAAAGCTTTGATCTATTTCCTTCCATTTCGTTATATTATGCATGTTAGTATCTAGTAAGCTAGTAGTAGTAGTACTAGTAGTAGTAGTAGTAGTAGTAGTAGTAGTAGTAGTAGTAGTAGTAGTAGTAGTAGTAGTAGTAGCAGCAGTAGTAGTAGTAGTAGTAGTAGTAGTAGTAGTAGTAGTAGCAGCAGTAGTAGCAGTAGTAGTAGTAGTAGTAGTAGTAGTAGTAGTAGTAGTAGTAGTAATAGCAGTAGTACTAGTAGTAACAACAGTACCACCATCACTAAATAGTAATAATAGTAGAAGTAGTACGTAGTAGTATATACTTACTGAATTCATAGATATTGCTGCCAGACTTAGTGGCATGATATTAAGCTTCCCTGAAATGAGTGGTGTGTGTGTGTGTGTGTGTGTGTGTGAGAGAGAGTGATCAGGCCATTCCTTCTACCACAATGAATAACAGTATTAAAAAAAATCAATAAATATCAATGCATTGGTCAGACAAGTATACATAACGACTGGATTCTCTCTCTCTCTCTCTCTCTCTCTCTCTCTCTCTCTCTCTCTCTCTCTCTCTCCATGCATATCTATGGCTTATCTTCTTCTGAAAAAGTTTATTGGGAAAAAACCTCTTACCACATAACACCCAATTAAGTATTATCACCCTCAGTCTCCACATAATCTGCAAAGTTGCCATCATGTTTCCATCACCTTCAATACTACACCACATTTCTCCCTTTATGAAACTTCCAAGTAGCTATTCAGTTTCTTCCTGGATTAATTTTGTTGCAATTTTATTTCCAAAGCTGTATATATTGAAGAAAACCTACACCAATCCATCCACAGTTACTCCTTTTCCTTGAGTATTGGAATAACAACTCTATTTCTTCTGCTGTAACTTTCATATAGTTCTATTCATGCCATACCATTTTAATGCTCTCCCCAGTTCAAGTCTCATCTAATCACTGGTTAATAAGAGACATCAGTGACAGCCTCTTGTGTAATCACTACTTTTTGTGTCTTTCAAGTGCTATGTTCCTCTCAGCCACACATCATCAAGGAACTACTCTGATATAGTAGGAGGTACCAGTGTGTAAAATTCTTCTCAGTATGAAAGTAGTTTATTTACAAACTTAGTTATAAATACTTTTCAATTTTCACAGTTATGTTATGAATTATTGGTCATCTATATATACATCCACCAATACTTATATGCTATTTACAGGTAAGTTTGCAGGTACTGAGACATGGATAACATAACATAACACTTCTTTACACCAGTTACAAAAAAAACAAAAAAAACAGTTAACTTGTCATCCATCAGTTAACACTGTAAACTGAAAATAATCAAGTAGATAATAGACTTGCCATTACAAAACTTGTGTAAAATGAATAAATAGGAACTGTGACTCAATCCAAAATGGAAAGAAATGACCATCTTTAATCAGACAGCATGGCTAAAAAGACCTGCCGTCCCAGGATGTAGGACCTGTTGAGAGTCTGCACCGCTCGCTGGGCATCCTGGGGAGACCTGAAGCACACACGTGCATCGGCAGTTGGCTGGTTGAACTCGTTGTACCGTCGGATGATGTTCTCTGGCCGAAGTTCAGGGAACTCTCGGAAAAAGTTGAGGATGTCTTCTGTCGTGGCCCGGTAAGGAACATTACTGAGGGAGACAACACACCCTGGCTTGCCAAACTCCTCTGGCGTGATGGCTGTCCCCATGACCTCCACTCCAGTGCCGGAGGAGTCTACTATGGGATCCCTCAGCAGTGGAACAGAGCCCCTCATCCTGCTAAAGCTTGCATCAGTTGGTCCTCGCATTCCAGACATTCCCATGGGCATCCTGGCCATGAAAGGCCTGAAGGCTCGTGGTCCTCCAGGGAACTGTGCCATCATAGCACCACGGTAGGGGAACTGGCCCATCATGCCAGGTGTTGCGAAGCCCTGCATCTGGTCTGGTGTGGCACCCATACTAGCGGCCACTTCCTCCTGTCCAATTAAGTCTTTGCTATCCTCTTGACTGTTGTGGTTATTCTTTGAGGAGTCTTTCTTGGAGTCTTCTTTGCTGTCACTATTTGTTAGATTTTCAGGTTTTGCATTAAAGGGTGTTTCTCCAGTTTTCTGTCCCTTGCGTATCAGTTCCAAAGGATCAAATGGCAGGCCCATTGTGGCCATTACTAGAGGCTTGGCTATTAATTCAACCTCCACTTTGACTTTTGACAGCTGCTGCTGGCTCTTTCCTACAGCCTTGCGAGCGTCCTCTATCAGGGGGAATATTACATACACCTGGCGCGTTCCATCGCCGTCTGCGTCACAGAAGTGGAAGCGCTCCGGCACCAGCCCCTCATCACTGAAGAAGTCCCGGATGTTGGCCTCCGTGGTGTCCTTTGGCACTCCTTTCATCACCACAGAGTCTGTCAGAAGGTCAGCTCCCATTGGCTGGTGTTTTGGTTCCTCTATAATCTTCTCAGGCTTTTTGTCCTCAACCTTTTTCTTATCCTTTCCTGATTGGCTTTTGTTTGGAGATGAGTCTTTGTTTCTGTTTGCTGCCACCATGGCATCTGGAGGACACATTTCCACCACAAGATTGCCATTATCACCAGAATTGTTGAGCATAGTGACAGCATGGTGGGCAGCATCTGGAGTGGTGAGCTTCACAAAGCATCTTCCTTTTTCTTGCTCTATGATAATATCCTGTACACTATACTGGCCAAAGAACTGGGCAATCTCAGCCTCTGTGCATCCTGAAGGAATACCAGAAACACACACACAGGTGCTGTCAGTCCAAACACTGTTGTCTGATGTGGGCTGAGATGATCTGCTGCTGGGGAACATCTTCAGCTGGTTTGCATCAACTGCTGCCTCATACTGTCCCTCACTGGTCAGCACCACTTCCACTTTGTTGTCAAAAATGTAATTACCAGAGCACCTTAAAGCTCTCTGAGCATCTCTGGGTGAGGAGAACTGCAGGAGTGCTACATCTATTCTGTTCCCTTGGTCATCAGAGAGAAGCTTGATTCCGGTTTTTGGCACAAAGATGCCGTGGAAAAAGTCTCTTATTGCACGGTAGGAGGCAACAATGGGCACATTGCGGAGCTCAACACTGCACGTCTCATCCATCCAGTCACCACTGCTGTCCCTAGAGTTGAAAGGGGCTCCCCTGCCACGGAAACCCCCTCGGCCTCTGAATCCTCCCCTGAATCCATATCCATCATCGCCATTTTCCTCTGAGAAGCCAGGATATCCCCCAAAGCGAGGGTTGAAGCCCCTTCCTCCTCGGCTGATGCGGCCCCGGTCCATGCCCCTGCCACCCCTCCCACGGTAGTTCCCATACCCATAGCTGTCGTCATATGCATCGCGGTCATCCCTCCGACCAAAGTCATCCTTCCATCCTTCTCCTCGTCCGCCCCAGTTGTCATCATCCCTGTCACCCCAGGCGTCTCTCCTGCCGCGGGAGTGCCACTCAGACTGGTCATTGAGTGTGTCCCTCTTGTCCACGGCTTCCCAGCGGCTGCTGCGCTCCCTCTTGCTTCCACCGGATTCCCAGGACCCTGACTCATCCCTGGAGCTCCTCTCATCATCCTTGCCCCTGCTGTCCCTCACATCCATTTCTGACCTGAAGCCACGGTCTCTGGGGTCCCGCTGCCTGCTGGAACTGTCTCCCCTGCTGCTCCTTGGATCCACAAAGTCCATGTCATTGGGATGAGGGCGACCCATGGGGCCATTCCCAAACCCAAAGGCATCATTGCCTCTGAAGCCCATTCCTCGCCCCTGGAAGCCCCCAAAAGGAGGCTGATTTGGAGGACCATCACCAAGGAGACCTCCCTTGACATCAGGTCTTGATACATCACCTGGAACCCTGGGCATCATGTTGCCTCTCATCCCTCTAGGGTCGGGTGGGCCATCTGGTCCCTCCAAGACAATGGGACTGTCATCAACTGTCTCTGTCTCCATTGGCTCATTGAATTTTGTGGTGAGTGGCGAGTCTGAGGAACTCATTGCACCAAATCCCATGGGTAGTCCAGGATTGAACATTTTTGTGCCCTGGAAATTCTGCCCCAAGCCTGTGACTGTGTTGTAAGTTGGGGCAGGGCTGTGTGATGGTGTCTGGATGGGGGAATTTTTCAAGGGCTCTGCTAGACTGATAGGCAAGGGTCCCTTCAGGTTGGGTATTTCTCCAAGACCTGGGATTCCATCAGTGTTTATTCCACTCCCAATGGGAGGACAGCTGTTATCTTTTGTGATGTCAACAACACTGACAGAACCATCATTCTTGTCTTGGCTCATCCTGTCATTACGATCCCGTCCTGAGCGACTGCTGCGGTCCTTATCCCGGTCACGATCACGGGTCCTGTCACGGCCGCGGTCTCTGTCCCTGCTGCGGGAGCGCCTGCGGCTCCGGCTGCTGCGGTCACGGCTCCTGGACCTGGATCTGGACCTGTGGCGTCTGCGGCGGTCTCGATCCCGAGACCTGGAGCGAGAACGGCTGCGGGACTTTGTCCTGCGTCGTCGACTTTTGCTGTCTCTTCTGGAGGATGAGGAGGATGAAGATGAAGACTTCTTGTCATCCTTTTTGTCAGAGCCTGAGGTAGAGTTGGCTGCTGCCTGAGGGTCTCCAGGCTTAGCAGGAGGGGGTGGCAAGTTTGGCACACCAGAGCCTGGGCCTGATGTGGGTGGCATGGACATAGAGGAACCTGGCTGGGCCATTTGCTGGTTGGGTGGTGGCACCATATGGGGTGGTAGGCGGGACTGCAGCTGATCTGGTCCATCTACACCACCAGGACGACCATGGGCCTGGTATGGGGTGTGTGCACCCATCTGCTGGTGCTGCAGATTGGGTAAGTTGGGCTGAGACATCTGAGATACTGGGGGAGGCTGTGGTTGTGACTGGGGTGTGGGTGTGGGCTGGGTTGGAATGACTGGTGGCGGTGCAAACCCCTGCAGTGCCATGGCCTGCTGTCGGGCAGCCTCAATGACCTTCTGCATTTCGCTACGTGAGGACAGCAGCAGTGTCACCTGGATGCCCTTCAAGCTAGAGCCGGTCTTCTGCATGGCCAGTCGAGCATCCTCATCCGTGCTGCAGAAAAAGCAAGGTAGTATTCAAACAAACAATACCTTGAAGGCATCAAAACTCTCCCTTTATCTACTTTGTAGAGGCAACATGAGTGTATGGCAGGGGGGCAAGTATCTAAATAGACTAAACCAGTAAAAATAATTGCCCTGTGGTACAGTACAGCATATCAGCAAGTTCCACAGAAACAAATAATGAAGGGACTCACCTGAAGGCAATAAAGGCATCTCCTAGTTCCCCACCAACAATGTGAACACCACCTTCTGGAATGCTAAGGCCCTTGAAGAATTCCCTGATGTCAAGGGCATTGGCAGACCATGGAAGATTCTGAAGACGGATGATCACACTCATGGTGGTGGTTGTGGTGCTGGAAGGAAGACACACATCAATAAGTCTGTGTCCTGTTCAAGCACAAACATACAGAAGACTTACTTTTAATAGACAAGATATTCACTTTACATCTGTTAACTCCTACATTAAACTTTGAACACTGGGCTGGTAATGGACACTATATAACTTGATATCCAACCATCTTCAGACTATAAAAGCAAATAGTTGGAGAACTGTAACCTCTTCTGTACAGTAAGGTTACTCTTATTATAAACCCATGTCAGTTTATGTACCCCCTTCAGAGGGAGCACCAAAAAATGATGCTGAGAAATGTTACTGGTGGGATGGTTAACAAAGGGTAGAATGGAGAGAGCAGTGAGGCCTTCTGGTTTAATGTTAAGTGATGGTGAATGAAGGTCTAAATATTTTTGAAAAGTGTAAGAGTTGAAAAACTGACTCTCCTCTCAGGACATGATACTGGGTTCATGCATTTGTTCATGGTTTGTGTAACTGTTAGCAGGTTTATAAATGTTTCAGTGCAGAACCAGGATTCCCAACTCACTCTATTGGTGTACCATTAAGAAAGTCAGTAAGCAATTAGTCCTGCTTGTAAATGAAACAATAAATGAAATAAAACATTTATTACATCAGATATTTTACATGAACGAAGGGAGGCTGTGGGCCGCAAAATTATCTGTAAAAGCACTATTTAATTGTCATTCCTCAGAGAGTTAGTACAGAGTTTACCTACAGCTTATCACCCTAACAAGCAATCATGATGAGCCAGTTGCATGATATACGAAAGCAATACATAATTACACGATACACGGGAATACGTGGATGAATATAGGAATACACACATCTTTTCATTGCAATATTAGGGCACACACACACACAGAGAGAGAGAGAGAGAGAGAGAGAGAGAGAGAGAGAGAGAGAGAGAGAGAGCGCAACCATTTCTTTACAGTAATTTACAAGGTGGCTGCGTGTTCCCCCCTCCCCAGAAACACCAATACTTTCTTCCAGCTAAGTCTCGAGAAAAGGCGTGACTACCAGGAAGGCATCATGTGGCCTAATACTACACAAGTCCAGTAATCCCAATAAGGAAGCAACTGACTTCCTTAATTCGGGATCGTACAAAGCCACTAAATAAGGAAGTGAACTTTATGGTATTACAGAATCTGAACGACATCTGGCAGAAGTGAGTCATAAGCAGCAGATGGCCAGGAAGATGCTGTTGCGTACCACGAGGAGATAGCGAGCGAGGAGTAAATGGTGTTGAAAGAACGGCGGAGAGGGCAGTAGCGTGGCAACCCCGGACGAGGACGAAGGGAGGCTGTCGGTGGTGTAGCGGCGGGAGGATGCAGGTGGCGGGGCGGAGTGCAGCGGGAGACAAATTGCAGGGAAGGGACGAGAAGGATGTCCCCGAAGGTAACCCTACGCTGTCATCTTGCTGAAGGGTTCACTTACTTAGCTGCCTACCTAACTTGTGTGAGATTGTTTGGTAATATTTATCGGTGTTTGCCTCGATGCTGATGTTGAAATACGTGATCCAGAACTCACAAGTGTTCACATTATACAAAAGTCACCGCCACGTGAAGTGTGAGGGTACAGCACATCACGAACACATCTTGCCTTCAGAAGGACTCCTGTGCCCCAAGAAACGGATGTTGTCCTGCAGCTGACAAAAAAAAAAAAAAAAAAAAAAAAAAAAAAAAAAAAAAAAAGCGCATGGCACACAGCGGTGCCCATGTCGGTGCTCAGGAGCCAATCCTTTCACTGCACACGCACAACGTTCTGCCATTGCTAAGGAAGTTGCTCAAAACAGTAATATTATATTCTACAAATTTATGAAAAAAGGCAAGTACCTCTAACTATTGCAGCTCCAACTTCTGGTCTTTGAGGAGCTCGTGAACTCTAGCAGATATTTTATCCAAGTATTGACAATCTATTCGATTTATGAACTTAACTTTATGACAACTGTACTGCATGCTGCATTGCTAATGTAACTGGAGGAAGCTGCCTGATCCTGCTGGGATGACTTCGTTTCCATTCATGCTAAATGGCGGTAAGTGACACACGTATACGTGTTGCTGCAGCCTTCATGTCAAAAAATCCTTCAAGAGTAACAGACAAAATAGCTGGTCACGGTGCCTGTGGTATATACACTACCTGCTTCGCAACCTGAAGAAGGTAATCCCCGGTACTAGGTGGCTACGCAGGACCACATTCTGTACGCAGTACCTCTGCCAGGCTTACGAGACAACGCTACTTGACTTAACGGGAAACTGCCGTGAACCAGATCGAGCACCCAGCATTTGAGCCGAACACCGCACCAAGGAGCTGGTAGCCGCTGTGCGGCTCAGTGGTTCGATCCCCGCTCACGGCAGTCTAGACAGGAGTGGCAGCGCTACCCGGTAATCCCAGTCGGTGACGCGTAACCTGATTTTCCAATGCCAAACATCACTCCAAGTTTGCTATCGTTATACACATTAATCAAGTCTTCCTGAACGGTTTCACTCCCCGCTCAGCCTCCATGAGGGAACTGTTTTTGAGCAAGGTAAGGATTGACCCAAGTTGCTACTGTGTGTCAACTCGATCACTCTACGCCTAACAAAAATTAAGCTTGCTAAAGGATGAGTCAAGACGGGAGAATAATCTGCAGCCATGCATCATGTGGGCCACGCCCCTTCTTAATCTTAATTTTTCCCCTCACTACAGGTTCCGCGAGAGGCAGCTCTCTCTCTCTCTCTCTCTCTCTCTCTCTGGGCGAGCGCGCGCACAAAGAAAACATATGGATACTTTTCATGATACCTAATAATAATGTGATAAAAAAAATAAACAAATAAATATCACGCATAAAGAAAACTTACTATTGATAGGTTGTTTGTTGCCAATTACAAAAGCGCGAAAAAAAAAGTAAATAGATAAAAATACAAGGATACAGGTCCCGTAGCCCAGTGCGGACCCAGCGCTACGGGTCGATAATGCAAGAAGCGTGTGTGGGATGTGGATCGTTCGCTTGGCAAAAGATACGGAAGATGTAGCAAACAAACAAACCTGGGACTTCATGCAATTCAGTGCCACCTACACCTTCCTTTTCCGTTTTTCGATCAAGAACGGGCCAGAAATAAATAAAAATGCACGAATGAATTAATAGACCGCCCCAAGCGAGGAATGGCGTGTGGGTTCCTTCGCAAAGCAGCAGAGTATGTTGCATGTTAATACACGAACGCTTGTCACCCAAACCCAGAGCACCAAACTACCAGTAGCAGTGGTGGTGGTGGTGGTGATAGTAAAATAATAATAATAATAATAATAATAATAATAATAATAATAATAATAATAATAATAATAATAATAATAATAGATATCTCAGGATTTCTAGACCTCGCAAGCAGTCAACAAACGTTCCTGCACTGTAGCGAAGCTAGCAGAAGTATACAGGCGGTCAGTGAGGCACGAGGGCAAGGGCTCGCGGGATGCATACGCGGCAACCACCACCCTGATCATGAGGATGAGTGTTTGTGGTACAGCGTGCTCGACTCGCGGCCTGAAATTTCTGTTAGATCCTGTGGTATGACATGAAAGGTAGCGTTTCGTCGCCCTACTGCCATCGTAGTCAATGAGGCTGTGAATGCACACTTAATGCAACCGGTGGAAGTTACTGTGCCTTGTAACATTGGGAGCCTGCTGATATCGGGAACAGGTGGGTGTTCGACACAGGATCGAGGTGCGTCCATGGGACAGATAACGTGGGAGATGTGTGATACGATACGTACCATCTGCTGTGGAGCGACGCGGTGGCCACGAACACTTAGCGTGGGTCCTGTAATATCGAGTATATAATTTTCCTTGTTTGATGACAACTTTGAAAAAAAAAAAAAAAAAAAAAAAAAAAAAAAAATATATATATATATATATATATATATATATATATATATATATATATATATATATATATATATATATATATATATATATATATATATTATATCCTCCTTCCCTTTCTTCCGCAAAACTAAATCACAAAGTGAAACAGGCTGCAGCACGTCTGTACCCTCCAGGCAGAGCCATCAACACCGTCTCACCGCATCGAGCTGAGGCACGGCCAGCTCATCACAATCCTCCAACTCACGCTACAGAAGTCTCAGCACACTCGACCTTCATCGTCCCTTCTTCCACCTGCTCCCCAACTCCGCGGCCACACATCATCCAAGGGTTTTTCCAAGAACTACGCACAGTCTTCACGTCATCTGCATCTCTCAAGGCAATGCCGCAGCATCGACCCTCATTTTCATTAGCTAGTTCACTTTACATGGCCATACATACTGCAGCATCCACCCTAATTTCATTTTCATCGCGTCTTGTACCTCATAGGCCGTTATTAAAAAAGCCTCATTTTTTTTTACTACGAAATAAATAATAATAATAATAATAATAATAATAATAATAATAATAATAAAGCTGAAAAGCCAACCTATTAACATAAATGAACGTGCTCGTCAGGTTGTCACGCAAGATGTTCGCCACAAAAATGGCACCGGCGCTTTCCTTACCAAAACATCGAGCCATTGGAAAACGTTTGCGATGTTGTCATCTCATTCTTTTCCCTCGGCCACACGTTTTTCACGTTCTGTATACAATGACGGAAACTGTACAATATTTACATGAAGACAACAAGACAACTTTGATAACACGCGCAGACAGGGTGTACAAGATTACTACAATGGTATGACGGTCATGTGAAGAGAAGGGATGCATGTGGAGAGAACTGATAGAGGTGAAGGTGGAGGTCAGAGACGAAGTGAGAGACAAAAGTAGAGGTGGATGGACCGACACATATATCTATATGTACGTGTATACCGAGTAGGAAGTTATAGAGCTAGCAACAGGCTATTCATGTTTATGCTTCGTTGCATTTCGGGATATAGACACCACAAAAAAATGTAAGCAAAGATTTAAAACACTAAAACCAACTTAACTCGTTAAGAGACTGCCCCTTTCTTTATTATTGATATTATTGTTCTTAGTGTCTGAAGATGGGATTCCTGTATATCCCATTATGTAATGAATAAACATGAAGAGCTTGTTACCGTGTATACAATTTTCAACACGAGATTCCGCAAGGGCAAGCACTTTTCAAAAAGTGGGTACACACACACACACACACACACACACACACACACACACACACACACACACACACACACACACACACACAGCCCCGAGACTTGGGAGATGTCAAGAGAAGGTAAGATATATCGCCAGCAATACCCAGGCCCCATTTCGAAACCCTCTGGACTCCCACGAGGACTAAGTATTTTAAGGCCACAAGGATGTTTGTCAGTTCCTACTGAAGGTGCAGAATCCTTGTAAAGTACCAGTAAAATCAAGGAAACACTCCTCAAACCAATAGAGGATGCGGTCCCTTAGCTAGACCGCCCTTGACAGGCTGCAGTGCCATGGAGGATGGCCGGGATGATCCAGGGACTTACCTTACCAAGTGAGGTTAAAACACTTTGTGCTGCGTTCATCAGAAACACGGAAGATGCGTGCCGCTATGATATGAGTATCTGAACGGGTTAGATGTTCAGCTATAGAGTTTTAAATTCTAAGTTAAGTAACAAGTTATTATAACTCGTATGAATGACTACACAGATTCACATTTAAAAAACAAACACTACGGGTGTGTATGTTTTATGTATATATATATATATATATATATATATATATATATATATATATATATATATATATATATATATATATATATATATATATATATATATATATATATATATATATATATATATATATATATATATATATACATATATATATATATATATATATATATATATATATATATATATATATATATATATATATATATATATATATATATATATATATATATATATATATATATATATATATATATATATATATATATATATATATATATATATATATATATATATATATATATATATATATATATATATATATATATATATATATATATATATATATATATATATATATATATATATATATATATATATATATATATATATATGTGTGTGTGTGTGTGTGTGTGTGTGTGTAAAAGGGGTCGTAGATGAATGGAACTAAAAACGTAGTCGGTAAACATACTGTGGTTAGTTTAAGGTTAGATGGAGGGCTGAGGGCACCAGGTGAGGTTTTTATTAAGTCCTCAAAACATTACCTCGTGGAGGCCGACTGGTCTTTTGCAGCCTTCGTATTTATAGTTGTGGTTGAAAGGTAATGCTGAATATGAAGGAGGAATTCGTGGGCATCTGACTGTATTTTCGGTAACTTGGGACTTCTGGATTATTCTTCAACAATGAGGCAAGAAGGTCACGTCAGTTGCCCTCGACTGACAACACTGTTCAAACAAATTTCATATGCACCTGCAATTACTGCTGCCAGATTGATCTCGGCAGCTAAGATCCAGTAGTTTTCTGTCGCGACAAACACGTCTTATTTTTTTTTTTCAAGAACGCTTTCATAATTGTTGTGCAAGTCTAACATGGATTCTGCATCAGTAATGAAGGAAAGAAAAAATATCATCGTGGCCTCTCAAGTTATCTCATCAGAGCCCAGAGAGCTTCAAATTACAAGTACAGGTTCCCTCTCCCGTTCTTGATCCCTATATATATATATATATATATATATATATATATATATATATATATATATATATATATATATATATATATGTGTGTGTGTGTGTGTGTGTGTGTGTGTGTGTGTATAAAACGCTGCGTTGAAATTATCACCATTATTATTCCTTGCGTTCGCCTTCAGCACTCCCTACATTAGTGAACATTTTTAATGTCTTATTATCTATTAACATGTCATTACATTAGTAGTCTTACAAGTTAACTAGTACAACCCCTTGGCGGAGCGGAAGCCACGCTGAATTCTCAGATCAGCAGTAACATAACGTTTGCTATTATTTGTTTTCCTCATCTCCGTTTTTATTATCAGCATTAATCAGTATAACTTGAAGCACTTGCACTGCCAAGCACCCTCATCATTAGCACCATGCCCCGCGCACATCACATAATGCACTTTTATATCATTCGAAGAGCATACTGCGTCACACACGGCCTCACAGCACCCAGCTACAAGTCCCTCACAGTCGACATGAAGCCACACCCTTCCTCCTCAGTGTGCGATGCGCGAGCGAGGCAGTGCCAGCGTTGGGGGTCCAGGCAGCGCGCCGAAGTCCTGCGACAATCCACGCGAGCCTCCTGCCTACCGAAGTGTCACGCCTTGACTTGTTCACAATACTGCGTGTACCAACATCTGTCACGGTTCTATTGGTGGCTAGAATAACTGTTGAGCTTTCTGATTCGATTCGATTTCATTAGACGGCGTAGTGACCAATACACTGGATGTGAAATTCATATTTTGGTTGTAATCATCAATTAGTGAATGGATTAAGTGATAAAGGTACTGAAAAAAATAACCATAGATTCAAAGAACAGTGAACGGCTGGTGGGTGACATCTTAATTCTGCAGACATAATACCACTCGGCCCAGTGTTGAAATGAGTACAGCAGCTTTCATTGAAAGGTTCACCGGTATTAAAGGACCCTGCCACAGGTGTTGTCAGATGCTGTGGCCTGAAGTACAATCATTATACTGAACATTTATAAGAAATCTTTGCAGCTGCACTTGAAGAAAAAAATAAATAAATACACTCATACTGTTATCATCACTACTGAGTTATACTATGATACCACTACTACGTACCACTGTTAGAATTACTACTTGTATTAGTATCAGCAAATTAATTCAGTACACGATCTAAATAATATAATCTTACAAGGGGCTACTATGATAAATCATGATCCGGAGAACGAAAAAAAAAATAATAATAATAAATAAATAAAACAATAAAAAAATAAAAATAACAAATAAATAAAAAAAAATAAATAAATAAAAAAATATTTAAATGAAATAAATAAATATATCACCTAACTTTGAATATGGATCTCATGAAGCACCAGTGGTATATTCCAAGTTACTTCAAGTTGAGCCTAGAACGTGAATGCAGAGCTCTGTGTATGCACAATGAAAACCATTATATCATTCAATGAAGGAAAGGACGATGAGGGATGAATGAAGACAAAAATCTAAAAGGAGGTCTGTTAATTACTTATGCCTCTGAATAATGACTCATTAGCATAATTAGTTTATGATCAACAACAGTACTTCAAAGGAATTAAAATGTCTGCCACGAAGACACCAGTAACCTGACCAGCAAAATAGCTATTGCACAACCAGCAAGCAGTATTAACAGACTGTACACCCCTCAGCTGTCATGTTTATCAAGACCTCACTTGTCTCAATTATTACCAGATACAGTAAGATATCATAAACCAACATGTCCGAGAATGAGGCACTCTTTCTGTACTACCTGAGAGAGAGAGAGAGAGAGAGAGAGAGAGAGAGAGAGAGAGAGAGAGAGAGAGAGAGAGAGAGAGAGAGAGAGAGAGAGAGAGAGAGAGAGAGAGAGAGAGAGAGAGAGAGAGAGAGAGAGAGAGAGAGAGAGAGAGAGAGAGAGAGAGTCAGTATATTAAAAAACCTTTAAAATGGAAAAAAAAAAAAAGACAGCCATATTGCAATAATGTTGAAAGTGTATTTTATATATATATATATATATATATATATATATATATATATATATATATGCAGAAATAGTAAAATTTTTTACCAAATCTGTGCAGTTTTTTTTTTTTTTTACCAAATGTCCCATGTGTTAGACCCATACAAACATAAATCAATAAAGAAGTAAATTAAAAAAAAACTAAACTACACATTGCACAAAGTATTGGAGCAATTCCTCAATGATGGCCTAGTAAAGGATCATTAGCATCCTGTAGCCACGAAGACCGTTGTGACCATGGTGGTATACCTCCATGGTTGTGACAGTGACCCAATCTCCAGTATGGATAAGGAGCTACACTGAATTCATGCAATGCAACACACACATGATCTGTTGCAAGTCTGACTCACCCCTCACTGCATGCCTGCTGTGCCTTACAAGTTGTGGAGCAGCAGATGAACCCAAGCAGCTGGTAGTCCAAACAGAAGACAGTTCCACCTTCATTACAGAGGAACAATTTGAGATGGTTCATAATAAAGTCCAACAGTTTTGCATATTGGCTTTCAAGGAAGAGGAATGATCCCCTGCACCAGTGCTGGGGTATGGAGTGTGGGGTGCCCCTCCCACTATCACCCCAGATTGGTACAGGAGTTAGGACTGCAACACTGGTAATCCAGAACAACTGCACATTTAGGTGCCATTAAATGCTATGCTGAAGCTTCTTACTTGTACAAGTTCCAAAAGAGTTACTGCAGCCATATATTGATTACCAACTGGCTTCAGCATGTTTAGTGAGTACTGTCATGTTAATGCAGTATCTACTGTGCTTTAGAGGAGTTTATCCAGTAGCAACCAGGAACTTGTGGAAAGCAGATTCACTGATGGAGAACAGGCAACCAAAGGTACTGATGTCTATATTGGAGAACTTGATCACTACTGATAACTACAGATAAATTTGTCAAGGCAACTATGACTGGCCATCACTTAATACCACCAAGAGGATAAAATAAATATAAATTTCACAATTTAAATCATGTCAATTTTCCTTGGATGAGAGAGAGAGAGAGAGAGAGAGAGAGAGAGAGAGAGAGAGAGAGAGAGAGAGAGAGAGAGAGAGAGAGAGAGAGAGAGAGAGAGAGAGAGAGAGAGAGAGAGAGAGAGAGAGAGAGAGAGACACTCATTAGAAATGTTTGCAGATGACAATAAGAGACAGATGATGATGGTGACATTTTCTTTTCCAATCTCTAAACCCACAAAACTATGTAATGGTTTCTATATTTCGCAATTCTCTGTGGTCACAAAGAGTACAATAGTTCAAATGTTTGTATCAATCAACATGTAGAACTTAAATATATAATAAAAACCCTATTAGTTTTAATATCAGTGTGCAGTGTACTCTGTTGGAAGTACCCTGCATCTGCTGTGGTCTCGGGATTGGAGTACGTGCAGGGCTGGGAACAGTCTCATTACAAAGGGACAAGTGTAAAGCATTGTATGCTGTCAGGCCTTGCTATGACAGCAGTGCTTTGCCTAACCTCCTGTAGTGTAGAAAGAAGGTCCATGAGACTATCCCTTTCCACCAGGGGCTGATGGGATTTACAGTGTATGTGTGTGCTGCTTGCTATAAGATATTATAATAAATTTCTAGTCCTATGCATTTTCTTGAATCTTGTTTCCTTACTGCCAATGTCAACAGCTAACATTTACCCCATTACCACCAAACACAAGAACAAATATATACTAATCACATTCTCCAGCAAGATATGAAGTTATCACGGTACACCATCACAAGTTCCTACTCATTACTATTTTGATAAAAATATGATGAAAAGTAAATAACAAATAAATCTAATTTTCAATACTTTTGGTAATAACATATTGAAGAATATGCAATATTCAATGCTATATATAATTTTTAATAGGCTGGAGACTAACTGAGCAGTTATTAGTGAATGTGCATTATTATCCAAAGTAATACAGCCCATCCTAAGTAGCAAGAATTTTCATGGAGGGGAAAAGAATTAATTAAAATAAAAATAAAAAATTACGAGTAATCAGGTGACTGCCACAGACATGAGTTACTTGCAAGGAAATCCCAGTCATGCATGGCAAAGCTTGGTCTGCCTGTTTCCAGACTTAGGTGGTTATGCAGCACTGGTCTAGGTAAATCACTGCAGATTTTCAAGTTTTCCACATTCTATCTAATGTAGTTTAGATGGCTGCTATTCCTGTGATAACAAGGCATGTAAATACCTATGTCCAGGCAGTTATAAAAGCACCGTGTCTAGGATAACATGACGACTAAACTTGTACCCATATAGATAAAACAACATACTTGTGTTTGGCTACCATACATCTTTAATAAATCTATTTCAAGCAATTTCCATAACATTAACCTCCATGATGTGTGTGATACACTTATGATATCACCTAAGATCTGGTGGATGACAAGTAGTCACAGGTATTGTTACATTACAAAGGGAATAACATGTACTTGTGAAGGTAATGCATTGTATGGTGTGTGTGTGTGTGTGTGCCCACACTTTTTGGGTGGAAAAAAAAAAAAAAATAAATAAATAAATAAATAAATAAAATAAAATAAAATAAAATAAAATAAATAAATAAATAAATAAATAAATAATCAGGTGCCTGGTCTTGGCAGAGTAAGGATTGTGTTTACTGTGTGGCTGTGAGCCACTGTTCTGGGTGTTAGGTGTGGCTGTAACTGTGGCCTATGATTAGAAAAGAAACTTGTCTTGTGTACCTAAGAGTCTCTCTATCACCTGGGGTACAGATGCCAGTCTTTTAAGTTAAGCAACCTTGCATTCTCACCACAACTACACCAAGGCCACAAGATTAAATGCTGTTGTATAGTACCCCTCCCCCAGCTCCTGTTCCATGAGGTTGCACAGACAGTAAGGACAAGGTGGGAATTTGCAACAGTTGGTGTCAAAGAGTTTTGTGTATTGTTGCTTTTGTAACAATAAGATTCAGTATGGAAAGCAAGATTTGGAGAGCACAACCTGTTTCTGGATCCAACATGAAACCTTCTCCTGCATAACAACTCCATTTTCTGCCAATTTTACTGTGAAGGTGTATTCTCTATCATCCATTTTGTGAGACGATTACTAACGCCACACTAGATAACTGACATCCCCTTCCTCATCTTTCATTTTTCTATAGACAATATTCATCTGAAGTAACTGTGAGTCAAATACCTGGACTCCTGAACTCAAGCTCCAAAAGTATCACACACCTCCGGTTCACCAAGATATTCTAGTGCAGAGCTGGTCCCCAAGAATATCTGCTGAGTTTAGAGATCTGCTATGAAGTTCTTTAGAATTTCTACCTGCAACCATATCCAAGTAACTCACAAGGCACCAAACACCACCACAATGCTTCAGATTCTGTCAAACCACACTGAAGAAATAGAAATGTGGCAAGAAAATGACAACAGCACTGTTAGCTATACAACTTGCAATCAGTATGATCAATTTCATAGCTTATTCATTTCAGCCTTGAAAAACTGTGATTGTATCTCATTTAGTGGCAGATGAGTACATAATATTATATTATAATCAAAGGGGAAGCACCAAGCCAAGTAATGACTAGTAATATGTAAGGCACTAGATTAGATTGTTAGATGGTACACAAAGGACGATTTCAGTGAATGAAAAGGTACTGGTGTCACCAACAAAGTACAAGATGAGATTATGTAAAATAAGAAAGGGAGGAAAAAATGGTGAGGTGTAAGTGTTTAAAGTATTAATCTGTGATTGGAAATCCAACAAGTATCAACATGTTGCAAGCATCAATAGCATAAAAAAAAACTTGCAAGAGCAGTAATAGATTGCTGATGTATATGGTGTTCAATTAATGATGAACAAAGCTTTAGTCAGGCTATACTCTCTCAGTTCTCAATGCTGGTATTAAGCATACCAAAAATCCAATAGCAAGAATTCACATCCAGGCACCATTTTCATATTTTGTATTCGGTAATAATTTCCAGTACTGCCAGGTTTCAGCCTGCCACCAAACTTTTTTCTTTTCATATTGTAGTGTCCTCCCTTCTGTCACAAAGCATTACTTTTCAAGCCTCTTATCAAGGGAGATATCTTCACTGCTCATCCTTTCTTACTTATACAGTAACTCACCCCAGTCAGCAACAGCAAGTGAACATGAAGGGATGCAAGTTAAGCCTGTGTGGAAATGGCCACATCACTAGGTCCACCTGCGTATCCTCTGTAATATTCACACCTTCCCTTTTCTTTTAAACACTCATACTGCACTGTTCTGAAGTACTCCCATCATTCGCTCCCACACCTCTCATCATCATCATACCATGCACTCCCCCTACTCAAATAAGGTAATTACTAGTCTAATATTTGAGGAGTGGAATGAGAGGAAGAGGAAGGCATGAAATTATTACCAGAATATATTTTAAACTTTCAAGAGAACAAGTCAAAATTTCCTTTACAATTACCCTGATAAATCAAGAAGTTATCTTTGTTGCATACACAATAATCAAGTGATCTGCTAAGTGCCTACATGGGCCTTTCTTCTCTCCATCATTCTCAACACACAACAATTTATGCCAAGACACACACACAGACACACACTGAAGTAGTTGGCCTGAGAAATGAAGGAATGCACTTTCATGTATCTGTAGGGGAGGCACACTAACCTGGATGTGGCTGATCTACCATGTGGAGTATTTCACCTAGCTTTCACAACTTATTTTTTTAAGCAGGCCCCTTAGTTTTTTTTTTTTTTTTTTTTTTTTTTTTTTTAACTTCTCAATTTCATTAGATTCTTAAAATCCATGTTGTCAACTTGCAGCCACAGATGAGATTTCTTCAAAGAGAAAACATGATAACATACAAATATCATCCAGTGTTGTGGCTTTACTTCATTTTCTTTTTTATCACCCAACAAGGAAAGCAATTAACACCTGTACTGTTCTGTGTTATAATGATGCTGTTCTTCCTCTTGTTGTATACAAAGGATACCAAATCAAAATGGAATCCAAGCTTACACCAATTGTTCACATACTATTTTATTTACTTATCATTATAGAAAATGCTTCTTCACAATCATTGTTGCCTCTGGAAGCTGTATTCAAGGACCACTGGAGTATGAGGTGACAGGAGATGCAGGACAATAAGTAGATTGCTGACGTATGAGTAAACATTAAGTTGAATAATATATATGAGCAACTCGATGTTGTAACTTTTTTTTTTCCTGTTACATCGTCCTCAATCCATTGACAAGACTGGGATTTCCACAAGCAACACCCTGTTATTTTGCCTGTATGCTTGTATCACGTATATATCACACTGATGAGGATCAAACGTGCAAGATTCTTGGTGCACTGGAGAGAGCATGATGGACATCCTGGTGGGTGCCGCAGTTCTTCAGCGGCGTGTCTTGATACGTAGATGCAAGGATTCAGGTGCTGGTGCTTCAAGTATCACAACAGCTTGTGCAGTGCAGTAAACTCCACATATAATTTTATTTTATTTTATTTTTTTTTTACTTTAACCTTATCCAGTAACACAAATATGTTGTAGAATTGCTAGTATTGTAAAAGAAAAATAAGAAAATTAAAAAGTCCTGCATCTGCCAAAGCACCACATGGTGTGCCCTGCATGCAAGGCTGCCTTCCTCTCTCTCTGGGTTACACATATGTTCAATGATGTATAACTACCATAGTGTTTGATGCTTTCCATAAATTTCAAATTTTATGCTTTGCTGATACTGTCACTCAGATTTTATAAGATCATCAACAGAGCAGAGAACTAAAGACTGAGAATAACCTCTAGACAGCAGTAGTGAAAGCATCAGGTTATATACTAGTGAATTTTTACCTTGACACCATTCACTTATTAGCTCATCAATGTCATTTAAACTGGTCAGGTCAGGCTTCTGACAGCCAGATGTAGACAGGTACTCAGTTACTTCTCTGTATCTGATAAATAACAATAAACTATGGTAAAACTAAACACCTACTTCTGACACACCAATTAAAACTAAGGGACTGTCTCAGCATTCTTTATCTAGTGTGTTCCCTTCTACTCTGCATACTCCTGCAGTCCTGTACTAACAAGCGAGTGTGGTTCTCAACAATTCTGGTTGTCTTCATGCTCCTCTGATAGTACTTTGTGCATAGAGAAACTGCCTCATTGAATATCCAGTTACATGCAAGTTTATTTTCTCTTATATATGTCTGATGTTTAAACATTTCATCGGCACAAATACTCTACAACTGTAAGAATCCTTTGTGAAGGATAGATGTCCAGTCCATTCTGCTCTCCTCCATTCTAGTCTGGAATTATGATCTTCCTGAGCTGTTCCCTAACCACAGCAGAGGGTTTCAGTACTATTCACATTTAGTATGTTTCACATGTGCCTCACTAATTTCCAGTGGCCTCTAAAAGATTTCCATAAATCTTTAGTTCCAGGACACCATATCCAGTAGAGTCCTGATGGAGCAGCTTCAATGCATCAATAGGAAGACCAGGAGACTCACCACCACCACCACCACCACCATTCTCCCTCATCAGCAGTTACTGCTTAGTGATCATTAGCATCAAAGGTGCAGATGTAACATAAGTGTCCAGTTTTAAACAGTTATTGGCAATTTAAATCTGGATAATAATAACTGCCGGATTATTTGGGGCTTACCTTGAAAGCCTCTAGTTACACTCAAGAAATAGCTAGGTTTGCTGAAAATGATGAATGTGATCAAATTATAATTCCTTACCTAGTGATATGATCTTGCTAAGGTTTGTCATCATTGTCAGCAAATCAAGGCACAGGTCTTAACTAAGAAAGGAAGCTACATACCCGGCAGCTGTTGGCTGATGGAAGTCAGCAGGTTTGACAGGTACGTGCAGATCAACCTTTAACTCTACCCACTTCATCATTCCACAACAAAAAAGAAAAGATCCACATGGGTAGCAACGCATAATAAAATAAATGGAATTTTTTAAACGGAAAATAAAACAGTCCACCAAAATTTTAGTGTCTGTCAAGCAGGCATTTCCTTTTGAAACTTTCAAGTACCATAATTATTTCTGCAGGTAAGATATTGTTTGCCAGGAGTCAGTGGTGGCTGGTCCTTCCTCGTCTCCAACACGCAGTCTCCTTTGTTACGATCCATCCTCCATCGCCAACTTAACATTGCATAATTCTTCTATTTAATTTTCAATAATCTACAATGCCATTAGGAATGCAAAATATTTTCACTTTGACTAAAACTGTACAAGTCAACTGGATACTAAGCTGTCAAGATAAATGTTTTCACTCATGAAACCTACTGTGAGGATCTGGAAAGTAGTTTTGATTGTAATGTAATTTCACTCTAGTTCACTCAAGCCAATAATACTAGTTCTGTGTTCAGCTAGTTGGTGCTGAGCTGACACTAGTGAAAAATCTAAAGTAACACTAGTATGTTTAATTGTACTGGAATGGCTTCATGAAAACTGAGTTTAGGTGGACAATTCTCTGTTTCCCTGAAAGTCACTCTGGTACAACTGGACATGTGTTACTTTTTCCACTAATGTCAGTTCAAGACCAATTAGCTGAACAAAAAAACATTATTGGTAAGTACTTTCAATTTAGTTAATGTCAGCTCAAGACAGAGTAGCTAAACATGAAAAAAAATTAAGTTACTTTTAATTTCAGTTAACAATCAAAAATAGTTTGCAGAACTGGAGTAATGTTGGCAAGTGCAGAACCTATCAGACTTCAAGTAAAAACTTTAGTTTCTGACTGCTTAATACCTGAGGTTAATTTGAAGTTTCAGTTAATGTAAAAATATTTATCATTCCTAATACCAGCAAATTTTGGCATTTCTCTTTTTGAGCAGAGTAGTGCATTCTAGTTTATTACCAAGCAGTAAAGTAATGAAGTGCTCGCTGGAGTGAAGTCAAGTGCCGCTAAGTCAAGTCTTCGAGCTGTCGTGCAGTATGAATGACAGATGGTTTTCGTTTACATTCTCCAGGTGACAGCAGTCAGTATATATAGTGTATATTTTTTTTATGACTGCAGGGGCACAATATTAAGGGTAACTTGCACACTTTAGTGGTGTTTGTTGCTATGTATTTGTTGTAATGTATTTGAGGTAACGAGAAAGGGAAGTAATGATAAGGATGAAACACTCATTGTTTGAGAAGCATGTTGGAGGGTCATCAGAATCCCCCAAACTGAATGCATCGTGGGAGGGACAGGATAAGGAGCGATGGATTGAGCATCTCTGCTGCCTCCGAGTTGTACATCTCTCAGTTCGTGAGTGGGAACCTGAGCATCATACATGTGATCCCAAACACACACCATCATGACAACACAGGTTAGTAAAAGAGTTGCTAGCAAAGGGATACAAAATATTTAAGTTAATGTGTCATATGCAGCTGAAGCTATTATACACGGGTAGCTGTATGTAAGGCATATAGAAGTCCTGAAACATCAACATAGAAAGCTGCTGAATTAACTCATTTGTCATCAGAAAGCATGTGAATGAACTCACTTTTCATCAGAAAGCAGGTAAATTAACTCTTTTCATCAGAAAGCAGGTGAATTAACTTATTTTCATCAGAAAGCATTTTGAATTAACTCATTTTCATCAGAAAGCATGTGAATTAACTCTTTCATCAGAAAACGTGTCAATTAACTCTTTTCATCACTGATGCATAAAGTTAAAGGACTTTCCAATGTGCCTGGTACAGCAAACCTGCATATCCTTACCACTCCATAGTCAAGTAGCACAAATTATGTGGACAAGTCTAAAATTTGCCACATAGTAAGACGGCTAAGTAGTGTCATCCTGATTGATGCAGAGCACAAATTAGAGATCCTTGGTGGATAGCAGGTTCCCCCCCTCCCTTTTCTTTCTTTCTTTCTTTTTTTTTTTTACAAGTGACAACCAGTTATGGAAATACAATGCCTGACATCATTTGCTAGCACCTCAAGAGAGAGAGAGAGAGAGAGAGAGAGAGAGAGAGAGAGAGAGAGAGAGAGAGAGAGAGAGAGAGAGAGAGAGAGAGAGAGAGAGAGAGAGAGAGAGAGAGAGAGAGAGAGAGAGAGACTACATGTCATTATCTTAATCCTTATCCTTTGTGTTGGCACAACTGGTTGTGACTAGTGAGAACATCTGTTCCTCCATGATCTTGCTGCTCACCTGTCTGAGACGCAATGCAGGTGACTACTTCAAGACAATCTCACAATATGATACATTTTGTTCAATCTATCTTTACTTGTATAAACTTTTCTTTGAATACACAAAATACTAGAAGCAAATCTGTTGTAGTACTTGCACCCCTTCAATGTCTCAAGTTTCTGCTATCTGACACTGGTTGTCTTTATTATTATTATTATTATTATTATTATTATTATTATTATTTTTTATTTATTTATTTTTTTTGTTCCTACAGCATGACCATAAAAATTCATGGCTTCTGAGGAAGTCATGCACTCAAATAATTAAGACTGGACAACTCATTTGATATGTAAAGTTTGTCATTTTCCATTTCTTCTGTACAATTGCTCTATATTCCACATCTGCAGGCCAATCATATTTATGAATACACCCAACCAGAAATTATTACATAAAATCTTGTGTACTGGAATACAATGAGCATCAATATCTTCATTACAACTAAAATAAAATATACTAATAAACTCCACAGAGCCTGATGTGAGAGTAGATCATTTCCTTTTCATGGGAATATTGCACTAATAAACTAATAAACAAGCTTTTTTTTTTCTTTAAATGTCAAAACTCTCTTCTTGGTGACTAGGTCACAGCATAACTAATGCAGGATGTCTAACAAAATAAGGAAAATCTTAGCCTCAACTTCCATCAATGATAAGTACATACCCACAGCATGAATTATCTGCAAAACACGCAGCAAAAATAGATGTAGCGGTTGCAGCACTAAGGGTATAGGGGCAGAATACTGCCCCTGTAGTTCATTAGTACAACTATCTGCCTAAATATGTTTACTACCTGGCTCAGGGAGGTGGTCAAATATATATCTGTATTTGTCATACAAGACAATTTATATTCGTATTAGAAAAATTTACAAGGTGCATATTTATAGTTGCATTTGAACTTTGAATATGCCTTGCCTGCTTCAAATAATCAAAAGCACAGATATAATGGTTATCAAAAACAATGAAGGATGGGTAAATCTTATCTAAATCTCCTTCCAGAGTGGGAGAGAAGGATGCACTGATAAGCCCCAGAATCGAGTCCATTACCTATTGTACCTGCACTCTATTTAAGAAGCTCAGAAACATATGATCCACCTATAAAGTAGGGCATTCCCATTCTCATGCCTCACTGAATGATAGAATTCATTGAAATTGTACATTACAGCACTTCACTGTTTAACAGCACGCCACACATTTCCATGGAAAACAAAGTTATCAATCATCTAGAGTAAATGACTGAGCACAAAAGTAAATCTAATACTTTTCTTGAAAAGGGGAGACTGAAGTGTTAGTAAACTGGCTTGTAAAATTCTGATAGGCACAAGAATTAATGAGTCACTTCACAGTGGTTGTGATCCACTTGGGGTCACACATACAAATCGTGACCTGAGAGGACTGAATGGAAGTCTAAGGAATACGTTCAGCACTGGCCAGATTGATGGGTTCAGGGAAGGTGGTGGGTACATCACTGTCCTGTCAATTTGTTCATAAACTATATTGCTTTAATTTCCAAGAGATTTCACCATAGTGTCAGGTTGAAAGAATATATGCAACAAAATAATACTAATAATGAATTCAAGCAGTGAACAGTGTAGCAAAAAATAGATATGCCTTTGTAGAACCAAATGCTTCTAAGGTTCTTGAATATAGAACTGGTGTCTTATTTTAAGAGTTCCTAATTCACTAGTATGTGACTCTTTTAATAATTACAATGAAATGTATCATTACTGAGAAATGTATGACAGTATATTATCTTATTTTACTTCAAGCCTCATATATGTATTTGCATTTGGTGACTTAGAAAATAAAATATTTGTATTCATACTCATATTTGGCTGTTTTTTCTTAATATTGTTTGTAAGTTTTCTCAGCTATCTGTGTCTGATTCAATCCCTTACCTGGATATTCCATGACGCTTTTGACCTGATATGCATTATGTGCACAAAGTCTGTGCAGAATGAATCAAGAGAGGCTACAGACACACCAGCACGTCCCATGTGAGAATGAATATTTCCGACAGACAAATACCCTTCAGTTGATATGCTCCATCTTTGAATTACAAACAGCTCAAATGAACAGCTAATTCAGTATTCCTTAATAAACTGTCTTTGGATATTACCCCAAAATCCATGTATAAAATATAATCCAACATTTTGTGTGTGTGTGTGTGTGTATGCAAGTTTTCATAAAATCCTACATTTCTTTCTCTTAAAAATGCCCAGTGACTTCAAAGGATGCTCAGTAAATTTAGCTGAAGAGGTGGTGACAGTCCCATTTCATTGTGCTGCAGTGGATGAAACTGTACAGCAGCAGCTCCAGCCTGGCTAGTGGTGCATGTTCTGTCCATGCACCTCAACCTTCACTGCACTCTATGATAAGATCAAGACTACTCCACTTTCAAGACCCCTACCTCACCATGCTTGACAAGGTAGTATAGTATATGTGCTCTTTGTGGTACAAGAGTCCAAGCCTACCAATGCCCGCTATAATGATACACGAAGAACAACTGAATAAGACTTGTTTCAATATCATTCAATAAGCAATTAATTACTAACAAGCAAAGAAGAGTTTCTCATAGAAATTCTCTCAGTAGTGGAAAGGAATGCACTTAAGATATCATATGGTAATACTTCTATCATTATGTGCTATTCACGGTCAAGATTAAATAGAAGTACCATTTAACTGTGACTGATTGTCATTAAAAATAAAATAAAATAATTCAGGATAAATTTCAAACTAATCCAACTTTAAGTTCAAGGAGTAGTACAGTGACAATGACATCTACATTGGAACTATATCTTAAAATTTAAAAAAATTGTGTGTTCATTGTTGTGGGGCACTGGCATGTGTGTGTGTGTGTGTGTGTGTGTGTGTCACCTTAAAGAGTATAAAGCTCCATTAACACTGCATACACTCGTCCAAATTCAAATTCCACCTCTCAAATAATTTTCAGGCCAAATATCATTTACATATTCTATGACTCGATTCAGCAAATTGTTCCAGAAACTTAGAGCATATTGCCAGTTATAATACAAATGCATATTTTTAGTGCAGCAAAATAATTTCTAATCAGATTTTCCATCTTAATCATAGTTTCACAATATTCACTGTTCCCCCTACCATCATCATAAGTAAGATCACAACTAAGGATTCTAAGCAACATTAAAATTAAATTAGCAACAAAACTATTCAAGATTATGGAAGATTATTTTCATAAGCTGCACTGTCATTACATCATGGGTGCAAAGAGGGAGATGACATTTTCTTTTTATATCTGACTACTGTTAACTTTTCCTTTTTCCTACCTTCTATAGCAATTGGTCCCCACAGTGCTGACAGAGATAAGTGAACAAAATAAAATAATAAAAAGGTCTTTGTATAGAAATGAAAAGTTGTTTATAGAAAAATAAGACAAGGTTATACATCAAGATAACAATTCAACTCTGCAGCCCAAACAGTTACTGTGGAAGTGTTTCCAGCATCAAGCGAAAACAAAGATCTGGCTGTGAGGATATGCAAGGCTTCCTTTATGACTGGTATGTGCAGGAAGACAGGCAGGCTACTTAAAGGAAGGGGGTTCACCAAGTCCGAGCATTTGATAAGAGTGCAGTGACGCGTTCAGAGAGGCGATGACTTCCACTTACGTAACCCAATAGCACAAAAGGAATGCTAGGAAAAAAAACAAATAAATAATGGTAAGACATGACATAACAAACTGCGTATCATTACAACGCACTGAGCAGCATCATCTCCGTATACGTATTTTATCTGAATGTTGAGAATAAGAAAATTTCCGGATAATAATAATAGAAAAAAAAAAGAATAACATGAAAGGCGAGCTATCCCCTCTTTTGTGGCAGACCCCGGCATGCCCCACCCTTACCCCATTCCCCCTGCCAACCCCATGCCAAGGTTGACTAACTACGCCGGATCATCTTTATCCTAACCCCTCACCTTGCCCAAGTCGTAGGTATTTTCTCGAGTGTCAGGCATTTGAGCGGCTTTATCTGATGACATGAGTGACACCATGATCCAGAATTCATTTACGGTACATGTAATAAAAATCGAACAAGACCTGGTATGCTACAGAGAAACCGTCCGCCATTTTTAGGATGCAGGCAGAAAAGCCCCGGGAAATTATATATTCACAATCATCCTTGCCAAATCTTTTCTTCAGTGCACCAGAGTCCGAGCGCTACAGGTAACATCAAATCCCCAGTACATTTCCCCACAGATCTTCAAGACATGCAGTTGTAGGAAGGTGAAAGAAAAAAAATGACGGAATGGCGATCATTTATAGGATGAAAATTCACTCATTTTCTCATCTACCGTGTAAACAGGCCAAAGTCCGAGCGCTACAAGTAAAGATGAGTGCCCAACACACTTGCCCACAGCCCTTCAAGACATGCAATTGTAGAGAAGAGAAAATCACGTAGCAATGGCGGTGACGAATGAGAAAGACGCCGCCTCCTCCCGCCCGCCGCTTTTCTCGCCTCTCCGCCAGCCAGTAAGACCTACAACTTTCAGGACGTCATTAGTGCTTACCAGGACCACTGCTTCACAAGTTATAGGTAGTAGTTTTTCTTCCTCTGAGCTAATCTTTGTTGTGAGAGATATTTTCCACTAATGTATCCTAGCGCGGCGCTGCTCCTCCAAGAACAAGGCCATACTCGATCCCGCGTACCGACCACACACTCTTTTGAAAAACTATCGGCTTTATTTTTTCACGTCATCTTTGGAATATATCTTAGTTGTTCTTTATTTTCTTTGGTAGTATATATTTTGGATATATTTAAAAGGAAAATTGTAATTAATAGTAGTCTGTTACTCAGAAACGTGATTATTTTATCCCTGAGTATTTCTCATTTTTGAATACTAACATCTATATTATACCATAATTGAAAAGAAATAAATTCTTTATTAGTAATCACATGAGGGTAGATTACCAATTCATGACGATAAACACAGTAAAACTTGATTATTTAAAAAAAATGAGTGTATATTATTGGAACAAAACTATAAGCGAGAGAAGGGTTAGTCTGGCCTCACATGGCTTCTGAAGAATAAGTAAGCATCATCTTTGAAACCTTAATCTGGATATAGTTGGCTTAGAACCTATATAATATATACAAAATCTTATCTAAGAGGATATAAAGAGTAAAACGTGGGACTATTAAATAAGGATTGATAAAAATATATATATGTAAATGAGTAAATAAACAAAGGAAAAATAAAGTAAATAACAGAAAAATCGTGGAAATCTTAAATATCTTTGTAGTTAAAAGAAAAATCACACTACCACTATTTGTAATATAGACGTTTTGTGTTTTTTTTAAGAACAATCATATTTGCATAACGGAACTTTGCATGCAATTTACGTAGTTGGTGGTTCTCGGAGTTTCTATTTTTGTTCTTCTCTCAAGACAATACCTGCTAATATTTTTTGTCATGTTGTTTATTAGTTGCTCCCACCGTCCTCGGCTGATATGAAGATTGATACAATCAAGACACCTTACTTATTTCATGTATTTATTAGGAATTATTAATAAATATACACGGCTGACATCCCTCTTACAGAAGGCTAGGAGAGACAAGACGTTAAGCGGTCAAGGCTCATTTCAAAGTAAATATAAAAATACAATGGAGTCCATAGTCCCCTTGCTCTACTCCTTTACGTTATCTTTTGTGACACGCAGGGGATACAGTAAGAGTACTCTTACAGCCTGGCCTTGCCTTTATTGACTCCTATATTACTGGGTAACAGATTCGTAATGCACTCATACATAGACAGTAACATTTTTCCCATTCATTATCTTGTACACAGCCATCGTCACCTATACAGAGCTGGTCCACCTGTCATGGTTCCTTCCTGACTCCATCATTTGCATTCTTCACATTTTTATTTTCCTTTTTTCTCATTTCAACTCTTATTTTCATGTACAGGATGAGAGTAACTTATTATGGTTAATTTCATTCCTCTCCCGTAAGGACAGAACTTTATTTCATTGAACATCAAATGGAACTTTTATATCACACTTCTCCAGGAGTGTTGCCAGGTTGGAAAGGAAGGTGGAAGAGGGCGTGAGGCCTTCCTCTTGTATTGAGGTCCACAGGCACAGAGCCTTCTCACCCGCTTCCTTGTTGCCTGAGTGAAAAAGGCAAGGGTTAGAAATGTAGATTGCAAGAGTCAGTAAGGTAGACTTCCTAGAGGATTGAGAAAAAAAGAAAAGCCAACCTTACATTATTAAAAATGAATGTGTGCAGGGAAAAAAAAAAAAAAAAAAACATTCATTCACTCACTGAGGCTGTAAGCATCCAACAGGAGTTCATAGATCCTCAGGCGATCAATGTTAGTCATTCCCTTTGAAGCAACCAAAAGGTGTTTCAGGGCAACTTCCCGCTGGTTCTTGGCATATATCTTGCACATCCTGAGAATCTGATGGCTATCTACATCACCCCCTAATGTCTGTTGTGGAATGAAAGTATAAGATGTACACTCAATGCTGTCTGGTGGTCATGGTTTAACTTTTACTCCATGTTACAAATCAAGAGATTGGAGGATGTTGAAAGGCACGTAAACTGCAATGGATGGGCAATACTTTTCTGAGAAATGGTACATCATATACTATTAGGTACAGATACACACCTGGAGCACAAGCCGGGCAGCAGCTGGATATCCAGACTCAAGGGAGGCAAACAGCAGGTCATGTTGGGCCTGTGCTGGGCCATAGCATGCCTGGACAAGCTCAAACATGTGTCCCAGCAGGTCTGAGCCTTGCTGAGCTTGGCTGCCATCTCTAAGGTAAAGTGACAGAACAGGAAATTCCATGAAAGAGTAAGTTAAAATACTAAGAGTTATTTATATGGCAGAAGAAGGCTGTCTGCTATGTAAATGAAAGAAAAGTGTATGTAAGTGTTACTCCTGATGTGACTACCCTATTATCATTGTTAAGGATACAAATAAAACAATTAAATAGTTAATTCAAGATTTTCTGTTATAAGGGCAAATATATCAACTGAATTTATGAAAGGAAACACTGAAAACAATCATTTACTTCCACAGGACTAAATCACCCGTAAACTAACCTCCTTAGCACAGGCAGTAAGTTCTCCTCAGTGGGAGGGTTGTGTTGCATTAGTCTGATTAAGATTTCCATCCTCTTGGGTAAGGTGTTGAAGGTTTTGTATATGTATTCAGCCACTTCAATGCATCCTGGCAAATCACTCCTGTACGGAAAAATACATTCATATTAATTTCAAGGGTTGGACTTTGGTATAAATAAAAACAAAGAGCAAAATTATTTAACATACAAGCTTATTACAAATATGAATAATGAACAAAATAACTTACATCAAGTGGCATGGATACATGGAATCACAAGAATATGATTGCACTTATTACTAGAGGGAAGCTGTTTCAATGCATAATTTGAGTTAATGAGTGCTACGAACCAATCTGTGAGAACTTGTGAAAGAAAAGTAGCTGTAAAGAACTAAAAATAAAAGAAAAGGGAAGAGTGTAGTTATTTCATGAGAGGAATATCAAAAGATGTCTTAAACTAGATAAGCCAGTCTGATTGGAAATTTCAGTGTGCAGCAAGTAAGGAAACTCTTATTCCTTCTTGGTAGCCATTGAAATAATAACAAATAAATGTACAGAGGTTTCTACCATGCAAATTTATCTGTATTATTAATAAGTATTCCTCACCTGTCTAATTTACATTGCAGCAGTGGTGCAACTATCTGAGGCCCGGGATCAACCAGTCTGCCCAAAAGGAGAAGCTCAAACATTTCCTTTGCCACCTCATAACCTCCTACTTCTGCAGCTTTGCTAAGGAGAACCTTGCAATTTTCTGCAGTATTTTTGGGGGGAACCTCTGGTGTTTTGCCTGTCTCTACAAATTCTCTCAAGGTATGCATTGCCTCTGAAATAAATAAGTTTTCTTAGCCAATTTATGACTTTGATTTGCTTTCCACCTGGAAAATAAATAAATAAATAAATAAAATATTACTAAAATTCAATTCCAAGAAGTATATACCAGTATGTGGGAATCAAGGGAATCAAAAGATATGAGCTGCAGAATGGCTGCCTAAAGACTCACCCATGCATTTTTCACTTTCAACTAACATTGTGCAAAAGTGGAGCACTGTGCAGTGTTCTAAGGGAGCCTCAGAATACTCTCTTCTGATACTGCCATACAAACTGACAGCTGTACTGAGGTGTTTCCTTTTAATATAAGTGTTGAGAAGTTTTTCCATTGTGTATCCACTGGGCCTCACCCCTGCTCCTTTGGCCTGCTGCTTGGGGCACAGAGAAGGATTAGGGAGATGTTTTTGATATAGCTATGGTTAAATGTACTTAAGTATTAGTCTAAATATATCACACCTGATATAAGAACCAACAGCTAACAGTGTTAACAATCCTAATTCTGAGAGAAAAGTTTAATACTGATATGTGAAGAAATCAATATAATGACAAATTACAATTCACAATCATGATCACAAGTGGTATATAATAAAATTGATAGTTTCATTTCCATCTGGAAGCACAGATAGTTTAGTGGGAAAAAAAAAAAATATATAGCCACAGAACAAAATGCAATAAACGTGAACTTGCTTCCAGTAAGTGATGGATACTGGTCGTGTCATCCCTCCGTGCTGAGAGAAGCAGCAGCAAGGAGAGGCTCCCCTCCATCTCCTGGCCCCTGACATGAAGGTGCGTGAAGAAATCATCCTGAACCTGTAGGTGCTGAGTGTCCTGTGTGGAATCAAGGGTAACTCACTTATTTCTTGCTTCACTGATTAGAATTATTGGTAGTGCTGCATGTGAATGGTTCTTTCTACTTCCATACTATATCTTCCTGTCTCTCAGAGCTGATCAACATCCACTAATGGCTTCACTGGTAATAAATTATAGACATTGAGTGTCCTGCCAGGAGGTTCAATCCTTGGCTACTTTCTCACTTTCTCATGACTACACTAGCTTAATTTCTTGATTTTTCAAGACATGAGGCACCACAATTGTAGGTTGCCACTTACATAACAAGATTAGTGTTGCATAAACCCAATACTCACATGAAGGCTGCTGAGGTGAACCTTACTGCACACAAGGAGGGACCTGATGGTAGGCAAAAATGTTCACATGTCAATGCATATGAGGGATAAGGGTAAGGGTGCAGGCCAACTCACCCCATCACCAACTCTTTCCAAGACATGCAGTTAACTGAAGTCAAACTTAGACAATATCAGAGAGTAAGATTACAGCTCAAGTTGATATGACATGAGGGCTGAGCTGATAATCTCGGTGGGCAAATTGAACTCACACCAAAGGTAATACACATCAAAATATAAATTAAAGTAAAATTTCCCTTGTATTTATTTATTTCATTTAAATTTTTGGTTGATTGAAAACTATATAGTTATGTTAGGAGAGCATTTCAGCCTTGAAAATTTAATGCATTTATCTAAAAGTTGGCTTTGTCACATCACAGGAGTTTTGAGACATTAAAATTTTCTGCGCACACACAAAAAAAATAAATAAATAAAATAAATAAATAAAAAAAAAAATAAATAAATAAAATAAACAAATAAATAAATAAATAAGTAAATAAAAAAAAACTATAAATTGGCAAACCTGTACAGAAAAAAAAATAAAGTCCTCTGACATCAGTTACATTATCCTCCCCCCGCAAAATTCCTCTCAAATCATAAATGTAGGTTTTCCGATGACGAAGTGACACGATCTGAAGGAATGACGGCCTTAAAGATCCATCTCTCCTGTCTTGACACACCTGCTGTGGCGCTGCCTCCCCCTCGTCACCAGGGCATCGCCAGGCAGCCTACAACTTAGCCTCTCCGGCCCCCTCACACGCAAGGCAGCACACACCGCCAGCCGGCCAGCCATTGTTTACATCTTGATTTAGATCTTGTCACAACAGGTGGCTCGGGATCACTCCTGATGCCAGGGTTGGTATTTATTAAAAAAAAAAAAAAAAAAAAAAAGCTTAGCATTTCTTAAATTTTGACTTACAGTGTACTTAGCTGAGCCATTCTGGCTAAAACCTATTCATACACTTGCTTAAGTCTTGCTGAGTAATGACTCAGGGCAAGTCAAATCAAAGCAAATGTATGAAGAGGCGTGAACGAGGAGGCATAATGGGATTTAAACCTCCCTGGGCGTGAGTTTTAACTCTCCCAGGAGGTCTCCTCTGCTTTGTGTTCATTGTCTGCTGGAAAGGCCACCGGGGTGGACAACGTCTCCAACAAGTTCCTGCCATGCCTCCCAGATTCTCTGGCCCGCCTGCTAAATGTCTTCAACGCCAGCTGGCTGTCGGGGATGTTCCTTTCAGTGTGGCGGCATGCCTCCACACTCCCTATCCCAAGCCTGCTAAGGGTCCTAAAGAGGCTTTCTCATATAGGCCCATTAGTCTTCTTTCCTACCTCGGGAAAACACTAGACCACAATGTACAGGACAAACTGACATGGTGGATGGAACCCGAACACCTTCCCGCACACATGTATGGGTTTTGTCCCCACAGAGGCACCCTGGATGCCCTGCTCCACCTGGAGCACCACATCCTGGAATGATCCAACAACAAGCAATTCACTTCAGTAGCCTTTCTTGATCTTAAAGGAGCTTTTGACTCTGCTTCGCCATTTTTGTAAAACTTGCCTGCCTGGGACTCTGAGGGTCCCTCCCCTTAATTGGGTTAAGTCATTCCTGTCTTCCAGGTCCTTCTCTCTGGTGAAAGGTAATACCTACTCTAGGTATTACCCTGTCACCAGAAATGTCCCACAGGGTTCTCCTCTCAGTCCTCTCCTAACAGAACTAAACAATACAGTATTAAGGTAACCTTCCAGTGCCATACTGTGTACAGCTGCAGGTTATGTTTGCTCCATCAGCACAAATATATAACAATAGCTCCTATAAAGCTAATTTACCATTACATCCACACTAGTAATTTTGATACTGTGTGAATTTAGTGTAGATAGGTAAGGCAAATTAAAAATGTGTTGCAGAGTACATGCAGTCCACTTGACAGGTTAAGAGGAAACAAACACCTGGTTCCTCTATTACCATTTTATTATGCATAATTTAATATTGTTACACCTGAACAATCACATATTCTCCCAATTTTGTTACTATATATACAAGAAAAATATACATGACTTACAAGGCATCATTATACCTTTTATTCCACTTAATAGTTCACTTATTAAAGATGCAAAACTCTCAGAGGTAAGACAAGACTCAGGCTGTGAGTCCATTGCTGTGGAAAAGAAAACTCTTCTAATAATTTTTTACTATTATCATCACACATTTCGGCCATTATATGGCAGAAGATCCAGATATTGAACTAAAATTATACAATTGTAAATTTGCTTATGTGTCTCAACTGATAATAAACTATAAAAGTTTATTGGGCATGTACATACATAATTAGTGAAGAACTTAACAGCCCATATTTCACGTACGTTTTTGTTTAATTAAAATGTCACTCATATCAAACACTAACAGGCTTATGTAAAAATCTAATCCCATCTTATTTCCTATAATATTAAACTACACTGAAGTGTGTCTTATAAAAGGGATTTCAAAGGAAGAGTTCCATACAAGACCTATTGTGGCACCAAGCACAGAATGTTCAAGCGTCAGGTTCTGGAGAGGAGTGTGGCCTCCTCAGTGCTACGCTGATGAGGAAACCATCAGTAAGTGTTAGCACCCAACACAGATCACAAAACACAGTGTATTTCCATACACTACCAAAGACAGAAAAAAAGAGGGTCTCTCACAGAAAGGTGAGTGATTATAAAAAACTAAACCTTAAAGCTTTTCCTCAACATGGCAACACCACTAATTGCCAGTGTGCCTAAGGCTCAGCCAATGCCTCACAAGTTCCTTGAGGTCGGGCGTGCACACCAGCCGATGGCCCAGGTAGCCCAGCACTATCATGGCCCCAGTCTTGGCCTCTTGATCAACATCCACATTCACCACATCCTGAGCACCAAGACAAAGGTCATAACCCCTCCTAATCCAATCACCAAAGAAAACTAAAACAACTCAATACTGCATACTCAACAAGACCTCCAAAAAACATCCTAGACCTAATGCTGAATATAAAGTTAACTAATGACAATCATAAACTCTAATAGCAGATAAATATGGGTTTCAAATCATGTACTACAAAATATCTACAGCAAATCTATCACTGAAACATGACTTTGTGAAATGACTATAATTAAGCTCTGGCCTTAAGAACAATGGACTCACAAGTACTATTCCAACACACACATTTCTACTTGACAGCAATACATGGTCAGTTTGCTTACCTGTAGAAAGGCCACTTGTGTCCCTTTGCTCACAGACAGCTTATGATTCCCCAGCCACAGCTCCACCTTGCCAGACTTGTACACCTTGACAGTGCCGATCTTCCCCTTAGGTAAGGTGTTCTGGGTACAGTGCTGTTGGCTGGCCTTCTTCTCCTCCTCTTCACGTTTCTGTTCATATGTTCATATCACAGTGCTCATACATGTGCACAATAATGCAATATGTTCAAAGCTATTCTGTGTTACTTGGGATGTTAGTCTAGTTGAATCATGTTGCTGGCTAAGCAATGGACTGGACTACACTAGAACATAACATAAGTAAATATCAATATCACTATCAATATCTAATATTGTAAATTGTGTAGAGCAGTGTGGTTCAACCAAATACCCTACCAAGGACATGTGGATCTGCTCCTGCTTCAAATTCACGTGGATTCACCTACAAAGCACCTATGTCCGTCTTCCTCCACCACTCATTCTCACAAAGGAATAGTATTTTATTATGATTCCTTTTAATTCACCAACTACTCATCCTAAAGCAACTCCATAATATTTGATTATGTATTCTAAACAAAGCAATACTAATCTGATCAATGCATTAGTTTGTATTGCAGCAATTATCAAAGTTGAAATGCTGTAACTCACATTGCTGTCAGATGGCTTCTCCTCTTGCTGCTGCTGCTGCTGTGAGTATGGTGCACTGGATTCCTGCTTCACCTCTGGAGGATGACTTGGAAGAGAATTGGGCAGCTGGAAAGGAAAAATATCCAAAGATAAAATAGAAGTCCACATTTGCTAGCTGGTGACTGAAACTTATGGCTAAATTTGTTACTCTCTAATTTTGCTGCAACAAAGGAAACCTCTTAGTCCTGTTCTGAGAGGGTATAAATAGGACACTGAGCATATCCCTCAACCACAGAAATATAAGGGGTTATTTTACTTCCCTCATCCCCAAAATATTCACTGTTGGTGAATGCACAATGATCAGTGACAGTTCTGATAATATTAATTTCTATGAAAGGTTCAATATACCTGGAAGAAAATAAATTCTTCATGCTTTACTAATAGGAGCTGTGCAGCTGTGAATTCTGGTGTTTTATGTGCTGGCATACCACTTTTAAGTGGCATCTTCCTGTCTGGCATCTGCATGAATAAAACTTGTAAAATTTTGTAGATAAAAAGTGAACTTTTATTAAATATTAGACAATAAAGATTATCCATAAAAAAGCATTACAATCATTCACAAAATATTGATATACTGGAGTCCTACACCAAACCTGAGCTTTAACTTTTCACCTGCCTTCATATTCTTTGCTGGCAGTGCCACTGTATCCACACTTGGCTCCTCACTGGGATCTGCTGGTTCTGATTTGACTGTGGATGAGCAAAAATAATCATAAAATGTATACAAACTTTGATGCCAATAATTTTTTAATTCATCAGTTACTCTATTTGCTTTGAAGACAATTTCAGTTACAGAAAGACTATAACAACCAGTTTTATGATGATCACCTTGCAATAAATAATGATGCCTTTCTTGAGAAGTACTAACCTTCCACTTTGTTTAGAGTTGTGTCCAAATCAACAATGTTAGATAAAACTGAATGTCAACATTTTCATCTGAGGGCTAAGTTAGGTTTTGATTCATTCAGTTTATTAATTCACTACTAGTCCCTTCACTGTGTACTTTATAATTTGAAAAAGCATCATATTTTGCCCAGAAATAAAGTCACTCACCAGGTCAGATCAGGTTAACAATATCACTTTGTATTGTTTTTAATTTTACAGCACTCAAACATAATTATTTTTTGTGGGTATTATTCCAGAATCACTACATCTTCACTTCTACTGTTGTGACATATCTCACTGGCTAGAGCTCCTCATGCTGAGTAATTTGAACCCCACATTTATGTGTTGCAAATTAATACTAATGCTGTCAGCAATTTTTAAAAAAATTACTGGCTTTCTTTTGGATATGTTATCATGAACACGTGGTCAAAACTGGACAGTGAGACACCACTCCTGCTTTGGTAAGGTTAGCTTTGGTTTGATTTGGTTTTCTTAGGTTAGGTTAGATTAGGTTAGGTTTGCTTTGATTAGATTAGGAACCATATATATATATATATATATATATATATATATATATATATATATATATATATATATATATATATATATATATATATATATATATATATATATATATATATATATATATATATATATATGTGCGTGTGTGTGTGTGTGTGTGTGTTGGAGACATAATACCGCTTCCGGCAATTTTTAAAAATTTATCACGTAAACTGTGTACTGCAGTGTTGATGAAGTTACTAATGGTATTTACAAGGATGAAATTCTTTTTTCTGGCAAGTTCTGACTAATTTGCAATGAATTTTTCTTTTATATTAATCTATTCCTTATGGCGGAAGGGTAAAAATTAAAACAGATTGATTTGCGACAGAGATTGATGCCTAATTTAAAAACCCATTAAAATTTATCAGAAAAGTTTCGTCTCCCATACAGTTTGTAGGGAAATTGGAAATTTAACTCCTTGTATAACCTACTCTTCAAAAAAAAAGTTATCATAAGCTTGAAATATTTCCACATTTCGACACTTAATAGTTTAATATTCGCCCAGTAACCTTGGTATTAAAATATTTCCCTCAAAACAAGAATGCACGCAGCATCGTAACTTCATTAAATATCTACAATGTAACCTAATAAAACAAGAGTTGACTGTCATTTCTAACAGTAAAACTGTTAAAAATAATGCTACACTAACTATATCTCCATCAAGTAGTAAACGCGAAAAGGGCGCCGCGGCCACGATGGGATACAGAAGATAAAACAGACCAAGACCCCTGCCAAGACCAAGATTAAGACTGAGAACGAACTACCGAAAAGACGAAATAATGACTTCTACACGTTCACCAACACTAAAAGCCACGGTACTTAGCTTGTGTTAGATTTTAGACTCTTAATTGAGGTCTTTATTAGGTAAACTCGAGTTACAAAGTAATGGAGCCAGTGCGAGCCCTTCTTCCATTCAGCCTTCCACTTCTTGTAATCTTTGGTGGATTAACTTATCGGTATGTAAAAACTTTCATATCAAAGGCGGCAGTTGAGCTATAGCAAGGCGATCAAAGAACGATTCACATTTTTGCGCCTTCCCCCCAGCTCTACTGATGATGTCACAGCTGATGACCTAACACGGTCCGTGTACTTACTAACGTACGTATTGTATTTGGAAAATGACCCCTCGAAAAAAAAAAAAAAAAAAAAGAGGCAGCTATACTCGAATGCTTTATATATTCTGATTTGCCATATACTTTAATATCGTGAATATCGCGCGCCACGCGCTCGTGTCCAGTCTGTTTCTTGCTGCATTCGCTTCTCTGCCTGTCTTTTCACTTTGTATCACAATTGCTGTAATGTGGTGGGGATGGTGTGGGTCACTGGTGCACTCTAGCAAATCTGCCTGGCCCCAGAGCGTTTGCTTCCTCTTTGCTTCGTATGCCGACACGTGACGGGACCAAGTTTGTCCCGCCGCCTTCCGTCTGCCTTGCGCCTCCCAAGAATGCTTCTTCTATCCTTTATTGATTACTGCAATGTGAAATAGGTTTTCACTAGCTAACTATCTTTACGGAATCATAACACAGACGGGGCATAACCTGAGTAGTCCTTTATACTCTTGGGGACCTGACACTTGTTGCCCTAGATCAGAGTCCCTTCTTAAATAAAAAAAATAAGTAATAAATAAATAAATAAATAAATGAAAATTGCGAACTAAGGATGCTAAAAGAAAGCATATATAAATGATAAAGGAGTAGAAAACAGACTGGGAAGAGAACTGGATACAGGACACAAGCACGGTACAATAATTAGGCAAGACAGACAACGTGTAGAGGAAGGGATGATATAAGAAGTCTTCAAGGAGTGGTATGGGTGAGAGAAGAAAGGTTCAATTAATCTTCTTTCTGTAGTGAAATAAAAAAAAAGTAGTACTAGTAGTAGTAGAAGAAAAAGAATAAACCTGAAAACGAAAGTAACTGAGGCAAATTGAAACTAGGAAAATTAAATCAGCCTAGTATAATACTTGGTTTGTACATTTGTTTGTTCACGGCACACCATAGTGGAACATAACTAGTATTTTGCTGGCATTGGCTTATATTATGTGACGCCGCATTGACTATATTCGCAAGCTACATATGAAAAATCGCTGTAAAGTTTATGGAGACAGGGCAGACTGAACCATCTCGCCAGCCCACGCATTCAGTGAATATTATCTTTCACTGTAAGTAAATATGAGAAAACAAGAAAACAACAACACACTGGCCAACATTTATTAAAAAAAAAAAAACGCTGGTTCCATGTAACTCTATTTGCATGGATTTGGATTGGCAACTCCTGTAGAAGAAGAAGAAGAAGAAGAAGAAGAAAAGACAAAACAAACACAAAACGAACAGTATCCCTCCAAACCAACTGTCTCTACATTTGGCACACCATATTCCCTCCAGAAACTCCTTCACTCCCTCAATCATCCTTTAATTCGTCTCTACACAGTCCCAGCAGCAATCCCATTTACTCCCTCCACTCTTTCATTTATATTATGCCCTAACTCAGTCAGAATCACTTGCACCATCTCTCCGGTCTCTCTCATACCTCTCACACTCCAGAATCACATGCTCCTCCGTCTCATCCTCTCCCTTGTCACACATCTGGCACACTTTACTGCGGGATTCAGACTATCTGTAATTCCTTGCATTCACATCCATACACTGTGCCCTCGCTCGGAAGAAAACATCACCCAGGCTTCCACCATACCACCTTTCATACATCGAAGCCTCTTTCTCCTTGTACCATTCCAGAGTACTCTTTCGTTCCATCTCATTCTTCCATTCACTCAGTCCCACACACTTCACTTCTATATCTATCTCACTCTTCTATTTTCTTACATCCCTTTCAGCTTCCCCTTTGCCTCCTCTCGTCACTATTTGATTTCTCCCAGCCGTTCTAATCCTCCACACAACTTGTAATCCACTCCTGTCTGTCATTCTCATGCATCTCTTCCTCCACTTGCGTCCACTTTCATTCCTCAGGCACACCTTTCTTGCTATTCTTGCATCATCCATTCTCTCAAGCCTAATTTTGTATCTTGTAAGTCTTTCCCTAAACGTGCTCCATCTCATATCACCTCTTAAAGCTTCTACTGCTGTATTCTTAAATACATTCATCAGTGCCATCACTGCCACTCTATTCTGCCCCACTTCTAACTTATCAATTTCACTTTCATTCCACCCAATCACATCCATACCAAACATTATGTACTCGGCATCGCCACACTCTCCTACACTTCTCTCAGTACATCATACCCACTTGCTCTCATCCTTGCTGCACTTCCCAGTCGACCTACTCTCTGGTTTACCATGCTCATCTTTTCATTCTTTGCCTTTTCACACCCAATCAGACTCATCCACAACCCTAAGTACTTGTATTCTTGTGCCTGCTTTAACTCATTCTTTCCAAGCTTACACACCACGGTACTTTCATCCTCTGACCTATTCACAATCATTATCTTGGTTTTCTCACTTTTAAACATCACTCTGAAGTCTCTTTCATACATATCTATCTACATCGAACAAACTTTGGAGCTCATCTGTCGATTCATTCATAACCACTACATCATATTCATAAAAGAACACACGTCTGATAATTTCCCACGATGATGATGATGGTGTGTGTGTGTGTGATTCACCTACGGTCGTCTGCTGGTCACCCAGGCAGCCGGTCCTCTACGGAAAGAACTCAGAGCTCATAGTGACCAATCTTTGGGTAGGACTGAGACTACTGACACACCACACACCAGGACAGCGAGGTGTGTGTGTGTGTGTGTGTGTGTGTGTGTCTGTGTGTGATTTAAAACAGTCACGTACTTAATAGTAATTATAGGTAAAAACAACACGCTCAACAATACACTGATATTCTTTATTGACCAGCCTGCGTTTAGGGCAGGCTGGTTGTCAGGAATATATATATTTTTTTTATCTGTTTACATTTTTATAACAACAAGCCTGTCACGTCTTGCCGGCCCGAAGGAAGCAGAAGAAAAATAAATGTTATGATGCGTTCTCCAACACTTTCAACACAAACTCATCAACGTGGAGGGATTCTCGGAAAAAAAAAAAAAAATAGATAAAAAAATAGCAATGCGGATCAGTCTGAAGGGTGTGGAGGACGTGGGGGATGAGGAAGGAGCACAGGGAACTGAGGAACTGAAAAAAATTAAAATATAAAGGAGGAGATGAAACAGACGAAGGAGAATTTGGAAGAACATGGGGCAGAAAGAAGAAAAAATCAAGCGAGTGAGGAAAGAGGAACACCAAACAGATGAGGAAAGATAAAGATGAGGGATATTATTTATAAAGTGCACTCATGAATTAAAAAAAAAGAGAAAGAGGAGGAAGACAAGAGAGGAAATAAGGATACGTATGATGCAACAGGAGGCGAGAAACGAGAAAGGTGGATGATAAGAATATGTACGAGGAAAAATCATCATAAAATCCGCCGATTACGTAAAAAAAAAAGGAAGGTAAAGAGGGAATAAGGACACGTAAGATGCAAAAGGAGGCGAGAGAGACGAGAGAGATGGATGATAAGGCTATGTACGAAGAAGAATGATTACAAAAACCAGCGATCACGTTCAAAAACTCTCTCCCATACCACGTAAGTGAACACAACGTATCTCCTAGCTGTGCCTCTTGTTCACCACCTCCACCTCGCCCTCCCTGCCTTACCTGGCGGCGGGAGGAGTAGCTATGTACATAAAGACACCTGGGCGACAACACCACTCCATCACTACACCTGCCAGTCTCGTGCACAGGTGTGGCAATACTCTGCTCCTTACAAAACATAAGCGTGTCTTGTTACAAAGGCGTCAAACGTGATATATATTTTTTATGTACAGATATTTGATTTACAATATAAGACTTATCGTTTATAGAGATTTGTAAAACTTCCACAATATATACTCTATGTATGTATGTATGTATGTATGTATGTATGTATGTATGTATGCAGTAGACGTTATGTTCGGTTATTCTGGTTTTCTTTTATACATAGTGGAGGGTATGTTATGTTATGTTATGCATATATGTGTGAATTCGTGGCCAATGATATTTACATCGCTCGGTAATTTACATTTATTTATTACTTTTGGATTTATGGTAAAAAATAACTTTGGTGGTGGTGTGTGTACGTATGTACGTACGTATGTATAATCAATTTTGACCATTAAGCAATAAGACCTGAAACTTTTTACGACACCGATCAAAATTAAGCCTTATTGAAGGGGCGCTTAGTGGTCAAGATTGGATGAGCGCAGATAACTCGGAACTGTTAAAGAAAACTCACAAGGACAAGCAAAACATGACTATTCGAAGGAAGCAAAAACATGGGGGATGTGAAACTGTAAATGATTCTGTTCAGTATTTCATCTGATTCATTCTCCTGACGGGAGGTTCACGGGGAGCCGCCAAGGCCTGCCCCAGCGTCTCTCCAAGGCCCCGTGACCTGCAGGCAGTAAGGTCACGCCAGATCAGAGTTCAACCTCCTTCAGGAACTTGAGTTAGTTGGGTGACATTTCAGGCGTAGAAAATGGAGTTGTGACGGGTACACTGATACTCGTATTCACTTGTAACACTTTTGATTTTTTGTGGTCCTTCGTCTGTTCATGTTTTCAGCAGCGCGAGGGTTGTCGATGCATTTCGAAACACTTTTATGAATCCTCTGAGAGCGGGAGAGGATTCACTTGAGGCTTCACCACCAGTCAGGAGTTAGCTTCAAAATAACACGATTCCAAGACCATTCCTGACCCACACGAGCTTATGTATTTGACGACTCAGTTCTATCATTAACTAGGTACGTCATTGGAAGCTTTAGTTTCAATGTCCTTCGAAATTAGGTAGAAACATATATTACGTGCAAGTAAAACTAACCTTAATGAAAACAGTGGCGGTCGTCTTCCCTGTATAACCTTGTGGTACCCTGTGAGTGGTGCACGGTACTCCTGCAGGTAGTATGAGGTCATTTCTGGCGTATGGAGGTGAGGTATGAGTCAACACGCGTTCGTAACACCCATTTGCACTACCAAGGGAACTTTGGCACACTAAACTGCTACACATGAATTCAGGACAGTGCTCGGGTCCAGAGTGGCGGAGGAGATTATTGGGGGGGCGGCTGGCTGGCTGGCTCGCTGGCGGAGGGCGGCTCGCTAGCTGGCACATTCCGGCTACCGACTCACCGTTCCCCGACGCGAATTACCTCCATGTATGCCCTAAGTATTTCTCCTTCCAAACGAACACTTACTTTAATACATATTTGTAAGCTTACGTACGTCCATATTTATACTAAATCTGCATATATGTATGTACTCTTCATCTATAAGTTAATAACCATAAAGAGATAAGCAGGAGGAAGAAAACTGTACGTGACTCGGCCTCGTAATTCTCTTAATTTCCGACGCTCAATGTTGTTTGTGCTTGATGTTCATCTTGCACCGAGGACTTGAGCTTCTCGCGTCCTCAGCGGCGATGTCAGAATGGGACTAGTAGAAGGGAGGTAGTTGTTATGAGAAGGCGGGGTGGAGGGAGGAAGGGCGCGGTATGTACAGTTGCCCAAAGCAGTGGCGTTATATTCTACAAAATAACGTTGCTTCACAATCACTCCCACTCGTCGCATACTCCAATTGTTGGTATTTGTGCGGCTCTGAACATAAAGCAGCTCATTCGTTCATATCTATACTGATTTCTACTCGATTTACAACCATGAAATTCTCTGAACTTGTGACGTCACTACTTGGGACAACTGTTGTACCTATGCATGAACTGTGTATTGAATCATAAAAGCTATGCACTTGTACGGAAGCTTTGGCGTACCTCTGGGCAGGTGACTGTCAACACTTCATGGAAAAAAACGAGAGCCACCTTAAGTCGTAATGATAACTTCACCTTGACCACCCTTCAGTCATCAGGAATCCACAGTCACTTGTTTTTACACTATAACGTCACTTGTAATGTAAGGGACAGTATTAAAAAATGCTATGCTCTCTCACCATGACTATTTTCCAAGTCCACATAGATGATATGCTGGGTTCTCAAGAGTGCTTCTCCTGTTAATAATGTAGAAAGCTTGTTAACCTGCCATTAGAACCATAAAAAAAAAAAACACACTCTTAAAAACCCGTGTCACTTCAGCTAAAGACTCTTGAAATTAGTGGAGGTGTGGCGCAGAAGTGTTTCAGAATACGGTCCCTCGTAGGAAACGTCACGGCCTCTCCAAGCACACTCCTGAAGGACACAGCATCCACTCTTGCATAACGCGCATCCCGCAGGACTTCTCGGCGTATTTCGTGGACGTCCTTCGAGGCAGTGAAGCCATAGCACAAAACAGCGTGGGAGAAGGACCTTATAGGACAACTTATAGGACAGCTTGTAGGACACCTTGTAGGACACCTTATAGGACACCTTGTAGGACACCTTGTAGGACTTGATAGGACACCAAGACGACCCTCCCTTTGATCCAGTCCAATCCTCGCCTCCACCTCAGCCGCTCTGGCCAATCCCTCCTCTGTTAGTCTACCACAGCCTGTTTCCTACACTGACTTAACAAATAAATATAATTGGATAACTCTTGAGCTACTGAGGGAGGGAGGGAGGAAGGGAGGCTGGCGGTGGGAGGGCGAGCAAGGCGAGGCAGGAACACGACGGGACGCGCACCAGTCTTGCCCAGTCACCAACCTGCAACATGACAGATTGATTCAGTGATTTAAAAGGTTAAGACGCCGCAACATCGTAATCATATGGCGCCGCGGTAAAATGTTCAAAGCAACTAAATTGGTAGTTTAAAATACTGATTATAATAACGAAATTGTAGTAGGGTGAAAACATATTGAAGATCACTACATATGTGAATATATCAAAGAAAATGGGGTTAATCAGCTAAAAGTGAAGTGTTACAAATTAAGTATAGAAGTCTCTCTCTCTCTCTCTCTCTCACACACACACACACACACACACACACACACACCCTAGTAACAGAAGAAGGAGGATATACAGTCGCTGGGGG
>NC_087188.1:8893734-8896234 GCF_035594125.1 Scylla paramamosain
TGACTAGTGAGTGTGAGGAAAAATTGAGGAGATGACAACATGGCGGAAAGTGAAGAGGTTATCTTTGCTACCAGACGGAGGAGGAGGAGGAGGAGGAAGAGGAGGAGGAAGAGGAGGAGAAAGAGGAGGAGGAGGAGGAGGAGGTGAAGGACAAGATAAAGGAGGATGTGGAGAGAGAGAGAGAGAGAGAGAGAGAGAGAGAGAGAGAGAGAGAGAGAGAGAGAGAGAGAGAGAGAGAGAGAGAGAGAGAGAAACAAAGAGACACTGAAGGCAAACAAACAAACAAACATGTCAGCAAACACACACACACACACACACAAACACTGACCTCTCTCTAAGTAAATATTCTTGACCTGCTTCGTTGTGGTTGTGTGTGTGTGTCTGTGTGTGTGTGTGTGTGTGTGTGTGTGTGTGTGTGTGTGTGTGTGTGTGTGTGTTTCCCTATATTGCCATCTCTATTCATCATTCATCACTGTTATACACCACCACCACCACCACCACCCCGAGCAACAAGACATCAGACACCACACAGACAGGTTCTAGGGGCACCTCTCCCTCTCTCTCTCTCTCTCTCTCTCTCTCTCTCTCTCTCTCTCTCTCTCTCTCTCTCTCTCTCCTATCCACATAACCCCGTGACTCACTATGTGGATAACTCCCCCTCCCCCCTTCCATCCATCCACTCTGATTTTTTTTCCATTCAGTGAGTCAATCCAATCACTTCTTCCAGTCTCACTATCATCATCATTTTCATCTTATTCACTATCGTTATCCTCATCTTCATCACTATCTTTCATCGCTCTCACTTCACCATCCATCCACAAACAAACACACATACAAGAAGGAAAGACATACATACATACATATATGTACATACATACATACATACATATGTATGTATGTACATACATGTACATACATACATACATACGTACATACATACATACATACACACATAAAGGAAGAAAGAAAGAAAAAGAAAGACAAACAGACAAACAGAGACACAGACAGGCAAAGAAAGAAAGAAAGAAAGAAAGAGAGACAAGGGAATAAATAAATAAAGTAAGAAAGAGAGAAAGTGACAAACAGAAAAAAGAAAGAAACAAATAAACAAACAAACAAGCAAAACAACCATAAATAAAAAAAAATAAAAAGCAACCTCATTTCACCAGAAAATAAAACAGAATAAATTTTTCTTTCATTATTTTGGTTCAGTTACATTTTCATGACAAACACGAAACAATTATTTTTTTTTTTTCCGATTCATAAATAACATTGCCTTCCTCTTCCTCTTCTTCCTCCTCCTCCTCCTCTTTGTCCTCGTCCTCCTGACCTCAGTCTTCTTATCTCCTGTCCTGCTTATTTTTTTCCTCCCTCTCCTTTCCTTTGTTATCTCTTACTTCTTTCTCCTCATTATTCTCTTTATCTTCCCTTGTATCTACACTTCTCGTCCAGCATTTCTCTCTTCTTTTACTCTTCTTTCTATCATCTCTTTCTCCTCCTCCTCCTTATCATTATCATCATCATTATTCTCCCTCTCACAATTTTTCTACCAAATGATATCCACACTAATAATCCTCCTCCTTCTCCTCCTCCTCCTCCTCCTCCTCCTCCTCCTCTTCTACCTCCTCCTCGCAACTCGTCCCGCCAGTCATACCGAGTCACAGACAGGTAATAATGTAATACCTGGCCAGGGTAGAAGAGCGGTGTCAGGTCGCTGTGTCCTCCTTATTAACCCACACTGCCTTGTAGAGACTTGCTCAAAGAGTCCTAGCATGTGTGGCGGCGAAAGGCTGAGTTAAGGTAGAAAGTCTTGCAAAGGAACGTATTCTGAAACATTTCTGCACCGCACCTCCACTACTTTCAAAAGCCTCTGGTTGAATTTGTATGGTTTTTAAGGGTGTTTCTATGGTTCTAATGATAGGCCAACAAGATTTCTACATTATTAACGGGAGAAGCATTGTTGAAACTACTTTTTAAATGTTATAGTTGAAGTTAGGCGGGTTTTTAAGGGTGTTTCTATTGTCCTGGTGATAGGTTAATGAGATTTATATATTTTTAATGGAGAAATACTCTTGAAACTACATTTTAAAGACCAGATGAAGTTACACGGGTTTTTAAGGATGTTTCTATTGTCCTAGTGATAGATTGATGAGATTTCTACATTATCGAAGAGAGAAACACTCTTGAGGTCATTCAAAAGGGTTTAGTTGAAGTGACACGAGTTTTTAAGGGTGTTTTTTTTTTATGGTTCTAGTGACAGATTAACAAAATTTGTATACTATTAACAGGATAAACAGTCTTGAGAGCCCGGTTGATCATCTCCATGGGTTTTAAAAATAAGCGTTTCTGAATATGGGTTATAGAAGGGAGAAAAAAAAGTGCGATAGGTAAATTAAGGCTGAATTGAAAAAAAAAATGTTTTGGTTGCATAAAAAGAACTTACAAAATCAAAAGAAATATAGTGCGATAGTTAAAGTAAGTTACTGTACACAAGCCTTGC
>NC_087188.1:8903734-8911234 GCF_035594125.1 Scylla paramamosain
CCACCTGCAGTTCTGACAGCTGCGACGCTAGCTCGGACCCTGAGATGGCCTCCTCCTCCGCCGCCTTGGCGGACTCTGCCACATCGTCTTCCTGGTCTGGCAGACTCTCGTCGTCGTAGGTGATGACGGTGACAGGCAGCGGGTGGTCCTCGATGTCGTCTGACAGGCGCCGCACTCTCTCCTTGTAGCTGCGGATGTTACGAAACTTGCCGGTAAGAATGGTCTCCTCCTCCACGTCTTCCTCGTTGGCTTCTTCCTCCTCACTCTCCTCTTCGTCCTCGTCCAGCGTCTCGATCACTTCGGCGTCGTCCTCGAGGCTGAGCTCCTCCCCCTTGGGCGGGAGGTCGGCCTCGTCGTCCCGCGCTTCCATTTCGGCGGGACGCTCCTCCCCAGAGGTCGGGTAGAGGTGAGGTTCGGCGGGCGGCGGAGGCGAGCTGCCAGAAATAGCCTCCGGGGCACCGCTGCTCTCCGGGGAACTGTTCAGGGCGTCTTCCTCCTCCGCAGGGAGGGGCGCCTCGACCTCCTCATTGCCTCTGGTGGCGGCGGGCTCGCCCTCGGGACTCGAGGACTGCAGCGTCTTGGGGGATAGAGTCCTCGCGGGCTGCCCGCTCTCTCCCGCAAGCCGCTGAGTGCTCTCGTGACCTTGGTCGTCTTTGTTATGACCTTCATTATCGATCATCACACAAGCCTCAACACGGCATACCTCACTGCCCTCGCGGCCCCAGCACGGCCCTCCGTTACTCCTGGTGCTGCCGGCGTCGTAAAGCGTAGGCGTAGCGTAGCACGCGAGGCGACCAGCCGAGGTGCGAGGCACGGCCGGCGGCGTGCCCGGGGCGTGGTGGCACCAGCACGACCCGCTCTTGGCGACTGGCGAGGTGACCCACACTGGGTGCCGGGTGCAGGTGTGTGCCGGCCCCCCAGCGCCCTCTGTGCCCGAGTGCCCCACCGAATCCTTGTGTCCATCACTACACTCACACACGCCCTCTCCCAGCCCCCCCTGCACGCCCCGCACGCCCACCATCTCACACTCGCCATTTCGTCTCCAGGCGTCACTGTCAGCTGACTCTATTCCAAAGTCGTGGGCGTCTTTAAGGGATGAGTGAGACAAGATTTGCCTGACGGCGCGGAGATCGGCATCCGGTGAACAGGCGACGACGTCCTCGTCACGGTGGAGGTCCACCGCCACGCACAGCTCCTCACTTTCCTCGTCATCGTCTTCCCTCTCGTCGTCAAACATGACGGGCGATGTGACGGAGGTGACGCAGCCACTCTCGGGCCTCTCTCCGCTCTCGGACTGACGCAGCTGCTCCCCGCCCTCCTGCTGGTCCTCCCTCTCCCTGTCCTCCTCGGCGTCAGCCGGCTCATCGGGGCTGGCCAGGTCAAAGTCGTAGTACACGTCAGAATCCTGCTCGTGCAGGTGCACCAGGTCAGGCTGCGGCGGGTGACACATGTGCAGCGTGGGCTCGGAGGTCACCACGTGGATGGGTCGCAGGCTGGAGCCCTCCAGCAGGTCCACGTGCGGGTCGTCCAGGGAGGAGTGGCGGCACTCCATGGAGGCGTAGTGGTCGTCCGGCCCAGGATTGACCAGCGACGTTTGTTCGAAGGCTGACGTGCCGCCGTTACCGAGTCGCACCTTGGCCTGCAGGCGGCGCGCCAGGCCCTCCGCCCGCGCCCGACAGTTCATGGCGAGGAGGGAAGACAGACTGCATGGCAGAGACCAGCCGATCCCTGTCACCTCGGGGCCAGTCCCGCCCCGCTGGTCGGTGGCCACGCCCTCCTCCATGACGTCACCTATATCGTCTGCCGCCGGCGGCGACGTTACAGTGTAATTCCACCAGCATCTGGAGAGGCCCAGCAGGGCGTAGATGCCGGTGGGGGAGGCGGTGTAGGCGTCGTGAGAGTCATCACAGCACGTGGTGTCCAGGGAGAAGAAGGGAGAGGTGTGGTGGCGCGCTGGGTCTGGCAGCGGGCCGCCGCCTGGCCCCGCCTCCCCGCCGGCCCGCACACAGTACGTCACTGACTTGCTCGTCTCCACCTGCGGTAAATATAGGCACCTTTACAGAATGTACAGCCTCCCTCTCCTCTCGCGGCACCTGACGCGGCCCCGAGTGGCACCACTGCCACGCGCCCTCCGCTGGTCACCGCGCTGGTCACCGCACTGCTCACCACGCCCATGCACGCTGTTTCCTGGGCGGCGGGGCGATCACACCACCGACGCCCTCCCGCGCCCCGTCAGGCGCGGTGCTACAGCCAGGCACACTGGCCGCTACCACAGGGCCTCTCGGGGCTCAGCGTAAGTACTACACACACGAGGCGGACGTGCAGTGGGTGAGGTAGTCATGCTGCTACCCACGTCTACGGAAGCCTGAGTGACACAGGAAGGACACGAGGGAAGAGGAAGAGATAAGTAAGTAATGGCTTATCAGGCGAGTGAGTGACGCAGCGCACGTTGACAGCTTCCCTAAGCCGTGCACGTGCAGTGCCGCGCTGCTCTTATCTACTCTGGGTGACCACAGCTACACAGGCTAGCTACAGGTTATCGAGGCATGCACCACTACTGAGGGGACGACGGGGTGACGGGAGGTGTCAAGCCAGGGTGGTGTGGGTGAGCCGCGGGATCATCGCCTGAACCGCCGCAATAAACTCTGCCAACCATTGGGTATATGTACAGTAAAGCTTCAAATAATGTAAACCTTCCCTCACCTCACTGTCCAGGCCTTGCTCTATCCCCGCACGCACACCATTCACATTACCAAGACTCCATTAGTTATCATCATCATCATCATCATCACCATCATCATCACACAATTACATCATATTCTTCTATGATTTGAATACGACGTGAGCCAGAACGTAAGATAAAGCAACAAGCAAAGCCTCGCTGATGCAATTCCTGTACTAACATACATAAAAGTTGACATTATTAGTCTTTACTTCAGGATTTAGTGTAGTTGGGAGGTAGGAGTTAGGAGAAAGGAGGCAGAGTTAGGAGGTACAAGTTAAGGAGACATAATTTGAGAATAAAAAGAGTTAAGGAGGAGGCAGGAGTCAGGAGTTGGTCAGAGGTGCAACCCACAAACTGACAGAAGGCAACTTTATGAATACAGATGCCATGACACTCAGCCCGTAGCCTTCCTTTGTAGCACTCTTGCCTCACCAACCAGCCCTTTATCCCGCACTTGAAGGCCAACACAACGGGTAAGAGTCAAACAGAGGCGACAGTCACGGGTCATCACGGTTCAGGCAAGACCCAGCGGCCCAAAGCTATCCATCCCAACCCTCTTGTTGTACGATAGATGCACTTACCTCGCCTCTGTCATTCTTCAGCGGGAGTAGCTTGGTTGCACTCCCTCGCCCACGCCCACAATACACCACGGGCATCCCTCCACTTCCCGCCCGCCCTCATCCCTCTCCCCACACCTCTTGGGTTGGGGAGATGGACAGAAAACCGGGTGTATTGTGGCGGGCGCAAGTCACACTGCCAAGCATCCACGCCTCGCCACAGTGCATGCATCTGTTGGTACTCGAAAAATAGGTCACTGGTCAGGGCTGGACGCAGCTCACTCAGGCATCAGGCTCCCTCTGCTATCCTCTAGGGATGGCATTACTGTAAGGGTCATACGAGCAATACTGTGCTTTTAAAATAGAAAAATAAATGATACCAGATTGGATTCGTTAGGGATGTGGTCATAGAAAGTTGAGTACTTTTGTGATTGTTAAGTTAGGTGTTATAGAAATGTTTATTATTTAATGTTTTGAAAAATTTAACAAAAATGTGACAAAGATATCAGACCATTGTCATAGAAAATAGTGTTCTTTTGATTGTCCTGAAAAAAAAAACTAAAAAGAAAAGAGACTATGACAGGAAAAAGACAAAAGCAGACCACACAAAGAAACATTACCACAAACACACTTTCAAAAAGGCATTAAACAAACACCACATGTTGAGAACCAATACGCCAAATCAGTGACAATAAAAATGTCACAATTCCCGGTAAATAATCGTGTTGGATATCTTAGAGGGATCTGATGCCGTGTTTAGTCTTCACGTGTTTACCTGACACCCACGTGCGGCCCTGACACCTGCCAAGAATATCCAGGGAACTATAAATATGTAGAGAAAACAAAGAGAGAAAGGAAGAAAGGGAGGATGAAAGACAGAGAGGTCACTGAGAGAAGCAGCCATGCAACACAGCAGCACAGCATCACCACAGCACAGCACCACAGCCACAGACTAACCTTATGACTGGTGTGGTGACATCTCAAGCTTAAAATAAGGTCTACTGCAAGGGAGTGATTCTGAATGGCATCAGTGACAGGAAGAGAGATGGAGCAGTTGAGATCTTTAAGTGATTGTAGCTTTACTTGTGCATATATTAATTAGATTATAAAAGAAATAGTTCAGATATAAAGCATAATTTTCAAAGACGCCACTGACAAGAGAAGGAAAGGTGGAATAGCTGAGATCTTTAAATGTCTATACCTTTATTTATGCTTATACTTATTAGATTATTAAATAAATAGTTAAGTTTTGAAGCAATTCTTAAAGGCACCACTGACACCGAAAGGAGTAATGGAGTCATTTAAACCTTTCAGTGCCAGTATTTATGCTCATACTAATTAAATAGTAAAAGGAAGATAAGAATTATTCTCCAAGGCACCACTGACAGCAAGAGTGATGAGGCATGTCAAACTTTTCATCATCTATACTGTACGTGGTTGTATTTCTAGATCTGCATTCTCTAACATTTTGGTTTCTTGTCTCGACTGCTTTCACGTTATAGTGGAAGTTACTGGGGCTTTCAAGAGAGTTTTCATGAGTATGGCGATAATTCAACGAGGTATTTGTATCATCATTGGGACACACCGATACATACCCGACTAGTCATTTCTGTAGCCCTTGTAAATAACTACTTGGGTTCTATGGGTGTTTTTCCTACTGATGGTGTAGAGTACTGGTTAGAATATCAATAGGGACATGAAGACACCTTTGAAAATCCTGGTAATTTCCACTATGTTCCTATGGGTGTTTCTCCTACTAATGGTGAAGAATATTCGTTAGATTAACAGTAGAAACAAAAAGACACCTCTGAAAACCCCAGTAACTTTCATCACACTCTATTAAGTAGGTTACATTGAAAGATTCTCCTACCGATTATGAAGAATACTTGTCACTCTATCAGTATAAAGATGAAAACACCTCTGAAAACTCCACTACAGTTTGCTAAATAACTTTCCTACTGATGGCGGAGACTATAAGTAGAAACATGAAAACACCCTTGAAAACTTCCACTACAGTCTGTTAAATTTAGTAACAATCAGATGAAGTGTTTGCTAATACGGACCCATAGTTAGTCTGCTCAGTGAAATCATCTCCAGTTACTCAAATGAAGCAAGAGTGAGTCCAAGCAGTCAAAGGGTTGCCAAAAGATAGACAGCTGCCAGACTGTCAACTTTCTCCTACCAAACTGGACGCGTCTGTGCCACATAGCAGACTTGATACTTGTCGTCGCCTTGAAATTACGTTTTATTTATTTATTTATTTTTTCCTATACAAGATGACTTATTATTTATCTATTTTTTTGGTCACTTTGAAATAACATGTTTGGTTTCCTTATACAAGGTAAGTTTTATGATTTTATTTATTCATTTACTAGTTACCTAAATAACGTTTTTTTTTCCTATACAAGATAACTTTTATTATTTATTCAGTTTTTCACTAGTTACCTTGAAATATTTTTTTTTTTCCTATACAAGATGTATTTATTATTCATTTATTTATTCTTATTTGATCAGCGTGTACGTATCTTCTTCAAGTAACCTACCCTTCTGTTTGTAGTGACTATAATGGATCATCATCGTCATCATCATCATCATCATGCTGGAGGGCTCAAAAAAACATCAATTTTTCCTTATTTACGATTACAAAACAACAATATCATCATCACCATTATCATCATCATGCTACAGGTAACTTAAAAACATCAATAATGATACCAAATGCATCTTCATTCAAATACACTAACAAATTATTTCAGTCAATAATCTATCTTTACCGTTGCCAGCCACACATTCAAATTTTGTAGCCATTACAGAAAATATTTTAACAAGTCTGATTGGAATACTGTAAAAAATTTCTTGAAACCAGACTAAAAGTATTAAATCCTCTTAAATCTACATATTTCTTGTCAAGTTTGGTGTATAAAAGGTAACAAATTATATTAAATCAAAAGAAGAGATGGGATGACTTTATTGTTATTATTATTATTATTATTATTATTATTATTATTATTATTATTATTATTATTATTATTATTATTATTATTGTTATTGTTATTATTATTATTGTTGTTGTTGTTGTTCTTGTTGTTGCTGTTGTTGTTGCTGTTGTTGTTATAACTGGAAGCCACTGCAAGAGGCATCACACACGCAAAAACAAACTACACTTAACAAACAAACAACCAAATAACGATGACAACAAACACAAGGACAAGGAAGAAGGAGAAAAAGAGAAAAAGAGAGAAAAAAGAGAAAATTAAAGACACCAGACGAACAAGGCACATGACTAATAAAGAAAGAAAGAGAAAAAAAGGACGAGACATAAAATAATTACAATAATAGACAAATAAAAACACGAAAACCAGGAGGCAATGATGAAATGGGGAGAGGAAAGGGAGAAGAAAATGGGTGGAGAGGAAAAAATAGAAGAAAAAGACGAGGAGAAAAGGAATAGGAGAAGGAAAGATGCAGAGAAGGGAAATAAGACATAGAAGATGAAAGGAGAAAAAAATGAATGAGAAATGGAGGGAGACACGAGAAAAGGAGAGGAAAAGAGGAGGAGAAAATAATAAAAGAAAAAAAAAGGAGAGGAGAAACGGAATAGGAGAAGGAAAGATACAGAGAAGGGAAACGAGACTTAGAAGATGCGAGAATAAGCAGGAAGAAAGGGAAGGGAAGAGAAAATGGAAGGAGAAATATAAGGAAATATGAAAAGAGATATGTCAGGAAAATATGGGAAAAGGGAGAGGAAAACGGAGAAATAGGAAATGAAGAAGAGTATTTCGAAGGAGGAATAGGAAAAAAAAGGAGAAAATAAAAGAAGAGAAATAATAGAAAATATATGTTTGAGACAGGGAAAGGGAAGAACAAATAGAATAAAACTTGGGAAAAGAGAAGGAAAGAAAACAAGAATGACGTAAGAAGGGGGGGGGAGGGAGAGAGAGAGAGAGAGAGAGAGAGAGAGAGAGAGAGAGAGAGAGAGAGAGAGAGAGAGAGAGAGAGAGAGAGAGAGAGAGAGAGAGAGAGAGAGAGAGAGGATGTTTATTGAAGGAAGGACACTGAAAAATGGTCGAGAAATTTGGGAAAAGGAGAAATGGGAAAAGAGGAATTAAGTAAGTGAGAGAGAGAGAGAGAGAGAGAGAGAGAGAGAGAGAGAGAGAGAGAGAGAGAGAGAGAGAGAGAGAGAGGTATATAGTGCCAGACACCCCTACCTATACTTAC
>NC_087188.1:8921234-8928734 GCF_035594125.1 Scylla paramamosain
TTACTTATTATCACCATTGTTTTTGTTTTTATTATTTTGTAATTTGTGGAAAAGGAGGAGCAAGAAGGAACGGAGGAGGAATAAATAAAGAAACACATATAAATAAATAGATAAATAAGTAAAAATAGTAACAACCTTATTAGTGCTAACGAGCTTGTTTATTCTAATGTGCAAGTGACTCAGCAGGGGACAGAGGAGGAAAGGTGAAGAAAACTTATTGACAAGGAGGACGAGGAGGAGGAGGAGGAGTGGGGGAGCAGGAGGAGGAGGAATAGAAAAAGAAGACGAAGAAAAGAAATAAAAGAAAGTGAAGAAACGAAGAAGAAAAGAAGAAACGAAGAAGAGGAAGGAAATAACAAGAGGAAGATGGAGAAAAAGAGGACAGAAACAAGAACAAGAACAAGCACAAAGAAACAACAATAACAACCAACAACCACAAACAACCAAACAAACAAACAAACAAACAAACAAATAAATAGACAAACTCAACTTAACAACCCTTCAGACACGAATCACACTTGTTGCATCACTAAACTAGCAAAACTGATCACCACAAACACTAGAACATTTTAACTAAACACAATTACTCCTTCGATACTTTTCTGTACTACAACCAGGAAATATTTATCAAGAACACCCAAAAACAGACAGCAAGTAAATTCCTCTCTCCCTTATGTCTTGTCTCTCTACTTAGCAACAGTGAGAGAACGAAGGGAGAGGAGATAGGGAGAGGAGTGAGGGAGGCGCTGGCGTGGTGCACGACAGAGTGGGCGGAGATAAGAGAGAAAGAAGGAATGATGCACTGAGAGAGAGAGAGAGGGAGAGACAGAGGAGAGAGAATGAGGAAGAGAGAGCTAGAGAGAGGAGAGATAGAAGGGGTATTATATTGAATGAAAAAGAGAGAATAAGGGAGAGGAGGGAATGGAATAAGAGAAAGAATAAATAGAAGACGATGGGAGAGAATGAGGCGAAGAGAAAAGAGAGAATAGAAGGAAAAAAATGATAGAAAACTTGGAGCTAGAGAGAAGAAAGGAGAGAGGGAAAAAAAGAAAGAAGACAGAAGGGGAAGGAGGGATTAGACTAGGAGAGAAACAAAAGGAAAAAAAAAATGAAGGAGAGAGGGAGAGAGGAAAGGAGAGAAAGAGGTGATTGGAGGCAGGGAGGGAAACAAAGGGAGGATAAGGAAGAGAGAAGAGAGAAGAGGGAATGGTGTTAAGATGGCGGGAGGAGGACGAGGAGGAGGAGGAGGAGGAGGAGGAGGAGGAGGAGGAGGAGCAAGTAGTATTATGTAAGAGTCGGATAATAGCTAAAGGTGGCGTGTGTTGAGATGGTGATGGTGGTTGAGGCGGTGATGGTGGTTAAAGTGGTGATGGCGGTGGTAGAAGAGGTGTAAGGGACAGGAAAATGGAAGGTGTGGGCGCCAACAGTACAAACCTACAGCCCACACCTACAACATATCCGTGACCACATCTGCAAACCCACTACGTCCTATCAACACACACACACACACACACACACACACACACACACACACACGAAAAAAAAAAAAAACTCAGTAAATTATTTGCATCAAGTATAACCACGTGATTGACTTGCATTCATTTAAACACACCAATAAGTCAGTCATTCCCCATACATAAAAAAGACACTCAATAAATTATTGGCACTGAATTTAAACACTGGGTATACGAGAGACACAATGACCTTCGTATGAACTCTTTAATTTTTATCATGACCTTGACTATCGAATTGCTTGTTTGCCGCTCTGCATCACTTTGCAATTATTCATTATCACTGTCGCCTTTGTTTTTGCTTTTATTGTTTGTTTCGCAAATGAGGAGGAAGAAGAGGAAACGGAAGAAAAACAAAATAATACAACTAAATAAATATATAAATTAAAACAGACAAATGTAGTCTCTCTCACCCGGCCATCATTGCTACAGCTGCTATGATGCAATGATCTCATACAAAAGGTGATTATTGCAAGTTCGGACAGTATTCTGAAACACCTCTGAAGCACTTCCACTACATTCAAAAGGCTCCATTTCAAGCTGCACGGATCTTCAAGGATGTTTTCATGGTTTTAGTGCCACATTAGCAAGATTTCTATATTATTAGCAAGAGAAACATTATTGAGAATTCGGTTACTCATCTCTGTGGCCTTGGAAATAGTCGCGGTGAGAGAGAGAGAGAGAGAGAGAGAGAGAGAGAGAGAGAGAGAGAGAGAGAGAGAGAGAGAGACAGCAAAGCGTTTCAGAATACGGGTTTATAATAAGTGACACGGGTTTTCAAGGACGTTTTCCCATTTCTCGTGCCAGATTAACAAGATTTCTACATTATTAGCAGGAGGAACGCTCTTGAGAACCCGGCTAATCATCTGTGACCTTGGAAAATAGTCATGGAGAGAGAGAGAGAGAGAGAGAGAGAGAGAGAGAGAGAGAGAGAGAGAGAGAGAGAGAGAGAGAGAGAGAGCAAAACGTTTCAGAATGTTGGGCTTCGTCAGGAGTAATTGGCGAAGCTCGTGGATATCTGAGTCATTAGTGATGGTTGATTCTCATTAGCAAGCATGTCCTGAAACCTCGAGATGCCAAGGAAAGGAGACACGCACACACGAACACACGAACATACACACGAACACACTGACGTCTATTTCTTCGCCAGACTGTCTGTTACGTGCGTGTTATGAAAGGTAGCAGAGGAGGGGAGATCGCCCCCCTCAGCCTCCTGCCCCCCCCCACCCTGGGTCCCACGCCCTTGCCCTCGATGCCTCACGTGATACAACACTCCGGGAATTCGGTCACATTTGTTATGAATTGCCAAGACAGGTAGTGATGGTGGTGGTGGTGGTAGTGGTAGTGGTGGTGGTGGTGGTAGTGGTAGTGGTGGTGGTGGTGCTGGTACAAGTATAGATAGTATAGTAGCGGTGGTGGTGGTGGTGGTGATGGTGGTAGTATCAGTAGTATTATATATAAAGTGATGGTGGTATTATTATAATTCTTATTGTTAGTAGTAGTAGTAGTAGCAGTAGTAGTAAGTAGTAGTAGTAGTAGTACTAGTAGTAGTAGAAGCAACAATAGAAATATCAGTAAAAAATTTAATAATAATAATAATAATAATAATAATAAAATAATACTAATAATAATAATAATGATAATAATAATGATAATAATTACAATATAAAAACTAAAAAAAAAACAATGAAGATATTCCAAAATTTAAGCCTATAAACCCTTAACACTACCCTCCCCATCCCCTTTCTATATCCTCCCCTTCCTCCTCTCTCCCCCTTACTCATCCCCCTCCTCTCCCCAACTTCCGTACCCCCTCCCACCTGACTTGTCCCTTCGCAGGTGTTACGGGGAAAAGGGAGAGAGAGAGAGAGAGAGAGAGAGAAGAGAGAGAGAGAGAGGAGAGAGAGAGAGAGAGAGAGAGAGAGAGAGACCCCTTCATCCCTCTTTTACCCGTTGTTGGCAGCATCTAAGGTGAGAGATTGCCAACTGGAAGGAGGAGGAGGAAGAGGAGAAGAAGGAGGGGGAGGAGGAGGAGGAGGAGGAGGAGGAGGAGGATTGGATTTGCACGGGATCTGTTCTATTCCTGTACAAAAATGTTTCATATAATTCTCTATCGATGGCTTGTCTTGTGACTCACGCGTATTTTTTGTTTTATTTCTTCTTTATTGTGTCCTTTGTTTGTGTGAGTTCATTGTTTCGTTCATTGCTTTCATCTGGCTTATTAATTTTTCTCTATCTATATATTTATTGTGTTGTTTGTCTACTGACTCCGTTTATTTTGAGTATCACCATTTTCCGTGCTTTCCTTTTTTTTACGTTTTATTTATTTTTTTTTTCACATCTACTTTCCTGCATTTTTATCTTATTGATTCGTTCATTTCTTTCTTTTTTTTCTCTATCTATATATTTATTGCTTGTTTTTGTCTTACTCCGTTTACTTCACGTATATTCAAATATCTACAATTATTTTGTTCGTCTATTCCCTTTATTATTTTACTTTTCATTTTAGTTTTCCATTTTCTTTTTTGCATATACTTTCCTATATCCTACATTTTCTTCAAATAACTGCATCACGTTTTTCTTCATATTTTTTTCTTAGATCTTTTAATAACCTTCATTTTTACTTTACTTCACGTACTGTATTCAAATATCTACAAGTCTCGTACCCCACCTCTCCATTTTTCCATTATATCTATCAATCTTACCTTTTAAATCTCTTTTCTTTACAATCACCACCGTAGTTCTTTTAATTACCTTCATTATTTTTACTTCACTTACTATATTCAAATAATCTACAATTATCGTACGCCACCTCTCCATCCTATCTTTTCACCCTGCCTTTTAAAACTCTTTCCTTTACGATCACCACATCCAAGCTAACATACGAATGTAAACAATGCGTCTCCTCTACTTTTTTGCATCGGCGCTCTTTCCTTTTCCGTTGCGTGTGCGTTTGTGTCGGTGCCAAAAATCTCTAACCCACGTGACGCACATAAATTGACATTGTTCGGGCAGCTGTGTAGGTTTGGCTGGCGTACATGAGCCATAAACAGTGTACACATAAAATAAGGTTGTGTGTGTGTGTGTGTGTTTTTTTTTTTTTCTCTGGTTATGTATGCACAGGATTGTTATAAGTGAAATCTCTTTCTCTCTCTCTCCTCCTCTCTCTCTCATCTCTCTCTCTCTCTCTCTTCTCTCTCTCTCTCCTCTCTCTCTCTCTCTCTCTCTGTTACGGAAGTCGTACTAAGTTCAGAGGACACGTAATATTCAGGAGGAGGAGGAGAAGGAGGAGGGAGGAGGAGGAGGAGGGGTGAGCAAAGAGAAAAAAAAGGTGCAAGGAGGATAAAGTCAGAAGAATAAGAGGAAGAGGAGTAGGAGGAAGAGGAAAAGGCAGAGGATAATCGAACAGGTCACTGGATGGAGGAGGAAGAGGAGAAGGAGGAGGAGGAGGAGGAGGAGGAGGAGGAGGAGGAGGAGGAGGAGGAAGACGGGGGTAGCGTGATGGAATTCTTACGGTAGAATATTGTAAATTTTTAATCTATATGTGTGGTAGAAGGAGGAAGGGAATGAAAGGAAAGGGAAGGAAAGGGAAGGGAAGGAAAGGGAAGGGGAAGGGGAAGAAGAAGAGGAAGAGAAGGGAAGGGGAAGAAGATGGAAGGATAGTGAAGAGAGATTGTAAGGGAATGGAAATGTGGAGGAGAATTTACGAGAGAGAGAGAGAGAGAAGAGAGAGAGAGAGAGAGAGAGGAGAGAGAGAGAGAGAGAGAGAGGAGAGAGAGAGAGAGAGAGAGAGTTACAACTTCGATTATCGCTTGCTCACTCTCTCACTTACTTTCTCAACTGCAGATAATCAAGAAAACACACACACACACACACACACACACACACACACACATCGAGCTCGAGAGAGAGAGAGAGAGAGAGAGAGAGAGAGAGAGAGAGAGAGAGAGAGAGAGAGAGAGAGCGAGAGAGAGAGAGAGAGAGAGAGAGAGAGAAAATCACAACTTCGATTATTGTTTGTTTACTCTCACTCACTTTCACTTTCTCAACAGCAGATAATCAAGAAAACAGAGAGAGAGAGAGAGAGAGAGAGAGGAGAGGAGAGAGAGAGAGAGAGAGAGAGAGAGAGAGAGAGAGAGAGAGAGAGAGAGAGAGAGAGAGAGAGAGAGAGAGAGAGAGATATGAAAACAACAGAAAACGTAAATCTTTCAAAATCACAAACTCAATTAATTTTCTCCCATCACTTTGAAAACTTTCCCTCGTAACTCCCCTAACCTTCAATTATCCATCGATTCCACATATTCCCTATCTTTATTGCATCTTCCCTTCATCCCTCCTTCGTTAGTGTTATGTTTACTGAACGGAATTGCAGTGTACGATAATGTGCGGTGCTTGGTATGATGGTCTTCTAAAGGGAGATACGATACTGGCAAATTATATTAATCTATCAAGGTAAAGACCCTAAATTTCCGGGTTAATCTTAAGTATTTTGTTAATTACTGAACTGCCATAGTGAAAATTGCTGGATGATCATAGAAGGATTAGTTACTTTTATTAATATTTCAAGTAATTTATCTCTTTATTTATACTGAAATTCTCAACATTAATAATGAGAGAACAAACGTTATTAATTTGAGACTGTCAAGTTAATTAATGAGTGACTGGAGTTGTTTTATAGTTATCTTTATCAGTATTTCAAGTCATTTATCTATTCTCTTTGTTATATATTGAAGGTTTCTGCAGTAATGAATAATTATCACGTTAATTAATTAGTGACTGAAATGTTTAAAGTGAATAAATGTTGTGTTTCAGTTATTTTCTTTGAGGTATTTTAAGTGTACTTTTTTTCTGTTAGATGTTGAAATTATCAGGAAAAATAGAAAGAGATTGTCAAGTTAATTAATGAGTGCCTGAATTGTTTATCTTGAATCATTAATGAAGCTGTGGTGAAATAAGTCGTTCTCGTATTTGTTTATCAAATCATCCATCTCACCAGTTAATGAAGACAAAATCCTGAACAACCAATCAGAATAATGAGAGAGAAATCCTTGGTCTTCACTAACCAGTCATATTCTCGCGTCACCATAGGGAAGAACAGCCAGCAGCCAATAAGGTACAAGGCTTTATACTGCACAAGTTCCAGGCGACGAATCAAAACCAAGGATATATGATGGTCAGAGTTCAGGAGCCAATCAGAAGTGATGTATGTGTTTTCCTTTAGCCAATCACATTTCTCCTAGGGTTCAGCGTCCACACACACACACACACACACACACACAGTCACAACCATTATTCTTTAAAAATAATCCCAGTTTTTTCCTAATTTCTGCCGAAAATAAAAAAAAGAAAAAAGATCAAATGGACGTGATAAATTTAAGGCTATTTTTAACTCTTTTGTTTTGGTATAAGAAATTTCCTACGTTTCTCTTCCTTTGTTCGGAAAAAATTGTGTCATTTGGTGCGAACATCAGGTCATGTCCTGGTGATTTTTTTTTTTTTTTCCACGTGATTGGCTTTTGGCAAACTACTACTACTACCTACTACTACTACTACTACTACTACTACTACTACTACTACTATCATTATTGTTATTGTTGTTGTTGTTGTTGTTGCCAAAAGTAGTAGTAGTAGTAGTAAGAGGAGGAGGAGGAGGAGGAGGATGAGATCATGGTGGCAGAAAGAGGAAGAAGAGGAAGGGAATGGACGGAAATGGAGGTATAAAGAGACAAGGCAGAGAGAGAGAGAGAGAGAGAGAGGAGAGAGAGAGAGAGAGAGAGAGAGAGAGAGAGAGAGAGAGAGAGAGAGAGAACAGGCACATCCCTTTAAGGTTCGCACACGGTTCATACAGTTCAAACACATTTGCACGTGTACGGGAGGGTCATACACACACCACACCACACACTCACACACACACACACACACACACACACACACACACACACACACACACACACACACACACGTCGTAGTAAAAACAATAACAACTCTT